>NW_027478691.1:300000-459171 GCF_051014685.1 Ptiloglossa arizonensis | reverse complement strand
CATCTGAAAGCAGAAACTCGCCCGATTACAACGGTATGTGTGTTTTTCCTCTGGGCCATAGTTGTTATTGGTTTCGAGTATCAGACTTTCGAAAATTTTGATGGTTTCTCAAGCATTCCTTAACTTCAAACTCCCATATCTCGCGAACGGATTGCCGAACTAGAGAAATTTCTTTTGCATCTGAAAGTAGAAACTCTCCCAATTACAACGGTATGTGTATTTTGCCCCTAGGCCGTTGTAGTTATTGGTTTCAAGTATCAGACTTGCGAAAATTTTGATGGTTTCTCAACCATTCCTTAAATTCAAACTCCCATATCTCGCGAACGGATTGACGAACTCGAGAAATTCCTGTTGCAGGTGAAAGTAGAAACTCGCCCGATTACAACGGTATGTGTATTTTTCCCCTAGGCCTTTGTAGTTATTGGTTTCGAGTATCAGATTTCCGAAAATTTTTATGGTTTCTCAAGCATTCCTTAACTTCAAACTCCCATATCTCGAGAACGGATTGACGAACTCGAGAATTTCCTATTGCATCTGAAAGCAGAAACTCGCCCGATTTCAACGGTATGTGTGTTTTTCCTCTGGGCCATAGTTGTTATTGGTTTCGAGTATCAGACTTTCGAAAATTTTGATGGTTTCTCAAGCATTCTTTAACTTCAAACTCCCATATCTCGCGAACGGATTGCCGAACTCGAGAAATTTCTGTTGCATCTGAAAGTAGAAACTCTCCCAATTACAACGGTATGTGTATTTTGCCCCTAGGCCGTTGTAGCTATTGGTTTCAAGTATCAGACTTGCGAAAATTTTGATGGTTTCTCAACCATTCCTTAAATTCAAACTCCCATATCTCGCGAACGGATTGACGAACTCGAGAAATTCCTGTTGCAGGTGAAAGTAGAAACTCGCCCGATTACAACGGTATGTGTATTTTTCCCCTAGGCCTTTGTAGTTATTGGTTTCGAGTATCAGATTTCCGAAAATTTTGATGGTTTCTCAAGCATTCCTTAACTTCAAACTCCCATATCTCGAGAACGGATTGACGAACTCGAGAATTTCCTATTGCATCTGAAAGCAGAAACTCGCCCGATTACAACGGTATGTGTATTTTGCCCCTAGGCCGTTGTAGTTATTGGTTTCATGTATCAGACTTGCGAAAATTTTGATGGTTACTCAACCATTCCTTAACTTCAAACTCCCATATCTCGCGAACGGATTGACGAACTCGAGAAATTCCTGTTGCATCTGAAAGTAGAAACTCTCCCAATTACAACGGTATGTGTATTTTGCCCCTAGGCCGTTGTAGCTATTGGTTTCAAGTATCAGACTTGCGAAAATTTTGATGGTTTCTCAACCATTCCTTAAATTCAAACTCCCATATCTCGCGAACGGATTGACGAACTCGAGAAATTCCTGTTGCAGGTGAAAGTAGAAACTCGCCCGATTACAACGGTATGTGTATTTTTCCCCTAGGCCTTTGTAGTTATTGGTTTCGAGTATCAGATTTCCGAAAATTTTGATGGTTTCTCAAGCATTCCTTAACTTCAAACTCCCATATCTCGAGAAAGGATTGACGAACTCGAGAATTTCCTATTGCATCTGAAAGCAGAAACTCGCCCGATTACAACGGTATGTGTGTTTTTCCTCTGGGCCATAGAAGTTATTGGTTTCGAGTATCAGACTTTCGAAAATTTTGATGGTTTCTCAAGCATTCTTTAACTTCAAACTCCCATATCTCGCGAACGGATTGCCGAACTCGAGAAATTTCTGTTGCATCTGAAAGTAGAAACTCTCCCAATTACAACGGTATGTGTATTTTGCCCCTAGGCCGTTGTAGTTATTGGTTTCAAGTATCAGACTTGCGAAAATTTTGATGGTTTCTCAACCATTCCTTAACTTCAAACTCCCATATCTCGCGAACGGATTGACGAACTCGAAAAATTCCTGTTGCATGTGAAAGTAGAAACTCGCCCGATTACAACGGTATGTGTATTTTTCTCCTAGGCCTTTGTAGTTATTGGTTTCGAGTATCAGACTTCCGAAAATTTTGATGGTTTCTCAAGCATTCCTTAACTTCAAACTCCCATATCTCGAGAACGGATTGACGAACTCGAGAAATTCCTGTTGCATCTGAAAGTAGAAACTCGCCCGATTACAACGGTATGTGCATTTTTCCCCTAGGCCTTTGTAGTTATTGGTTTCATGTATCAGACTTGCGAAAATTTTGATGGTTACTCAACCATTCCTTAACTTCAAACTCCCATATCTCGCAAACGGATTGACGAACTCGAGAAATTCCTGTTGCAGGTGAAAGTAGAAACTCGCCCGATTACAACGGTATGTGTATTTTTCCCCTAGGCCTTTGTAGTTATTGGTTTCGAGTATCAGACTTTCGAAAATTTTGATGGTTTCTCAAGCATTCCTTAACTTCAAACTCCCATATCTCGCGAACGGATTGCCGAACTCGAGAAATTTCTGTTGCATCTGAAAGTAGAAACTCTCCCAATTACAACGGTATGTGTATTTTGCCCCTAGGCCGTTGTAGTTATTGGTTTCAAGTATCAGACTTGCGAAAATTTTGATGGTTTCTCAACCATTCCTTAAATTCAAACTCCCATATCTCGCGAACGGATTGACGAACTCGAGAAATTCCTGTTGCAGGTGAAAGTAGAAACTCGCCCGATTACAACGGTATGTGTATTTTTCCCCTAGGCCTTTGTAGTTATTGGTTTCGAGTATCAGATTTCCGAAAATTTCGATGGTTTCTCAAGCATTCCTTAACTTCAAACTCCCATATCTCGAGAAAGGATTGACGAACTCGAGAATTTCCTATTGCATCTGAAAGCTGAAACTCGCCCGATTACAACGGTATGTGTGTTTTTCCTCTGGGCCATAGTTGTTATTGGTTTCGAGTATCAGACTTTCGAAAATTTTGATGGTTTCTCAAGCATTCTTTAACTTCAAACTCCCATATCTCGCGAACGGATTGCCGAACTCGAGAAATTTCTGTTGCATCTGAAAGTAGAAACTCTCCCAATTACAACGGTATGTGTATTTTGCCCCTAGGCCGTTGTAGTTATTGGTTTCAAGTATCAGACTTGCGAAAATTTTGATGGTTTCTCAACCATTCCTTAACTTCAAACTCCCATATCTCGCGAACGGATTGACGAACTCGAAAAATTCCTGTTGCATGTGAAAGTAGAAACTCGCCCGATTACAACGGTACGTGTATTTTGCCCCTAGGCCGTTGTAGTTATTGGTTTCAAGTATCAGACTTGCGAAAATTTTGATGGTTTCTCAACCATTCCTTAACTTCAAACTCCCATATCTCGAGAACGGATTGACGAACTCGAGAATTTCCTATTGCATCTGAAAGCAGAAACTCGCCCGATTACAACGGTACGTGTGTTTTTCCTCTGGGCCATAGTTGTTATTGGTTTCGAGTATCAGACTTTCGAAAATTTTGATGGTTTCTCAAGCATTCCTTAACTTCAAACTCCCATATCTCGCGAACGGATTGCCGAACTCGAGAAATTTCTGTTGCATCTGAAAGTAGAAACTCTCCCAATTACAACGGTATGTGTATTTTGCCCCTAGGCCGTTGTAGTTATTGGTTTCAAGTATCAGACTTGCGAAAATTTTGATGGTTTCTCAACCATTCCTTAAATTCAAACTCCCATATCTCGCGAACGGATTGACGAACTCGAGAAATTCCTGTTGCAGGTGAAAGTAGAAACTCGCCCGATTACAACGGTATGTGTATTTTTCCCCTAGGCCTTTGTAGTTATTGGTTTCGAGTATCAGATTTCCGAAAATTTCGATGGTTTCTCAAGCATTCCTTAACTTCAAACTCCCATATCTCGAGAACGGATTGACGAACTCGAGAATTTCCTATTGCATCTGAAAGCTGAAACTCGCCCGATTACAACGGTATGTGTGTTTTTCCTCTGGGCCATAGTTGTTATTGGTTTCGAGTATCAGACTTTCGAAAATTTTGATGGTTTCTCAAGCATTCTTTAACTTCAAACTCCCATATCTCGCGAACGGATTGCCGAACTCGAGAAATTTCTGTTGCATCTGAAAGTAGAAACTCTCCCAATTACAACGGTATGTGTATTTTGCCCCTAGGCCGTTGTAGTTATTGGTTTCAAGTATCAGACTTGCGAAAATTTTGATGGTTTCTCAACCATTCCTTAACTTCAAACTCCCATATCTCGCGAACGGATTGACGAACTCGAAAAATTCCTGTTGCATGTGAAAGTAGAAACTCGCCCGATTACAACGGTACGTGTATTTTGCCCCTAGGCCGTTGTAGTTATTGGTTTCAAGTATCAGACTTGCGAAAATTTTGATGGTTTCTCAACCATTCCTTAACTTCAAACTCCCATATCTCGCGAACGGATTGACGAACTCGAAAAATTCCTGTTGCATGTGAAAGTAGAAACTCGCCCGATTACAACGGTATGTGTATTTTTCCCCTAGGCCTTTGTAGTTATTGGTTTCGAGTATCAGACTTCCGAAAATTTTGATGGTTTCTCAAGCATTCCTTAACTTCAAACTCCCATATCTCGAGAACGGATTGACGAACTCGAGAAATTTCTGTTGCATCTGAAAGTAGAAACTCTCCCAATTACAACCGTATGTGTATTTTGCCCCTAGGCCGTTGTAGTTATTGGTTTCATGTATCAGACTTGCGAAAATTTTGATGGTTGCTCAACCATTCCTTAACTTCAAACTCCCATATCTCGCGAACGGATTGACGAACTCGAGAAATTCCTGTTGCATGTGAAAGTAGAAACTCGCCGGATTACAACGGTATGTGTATTTTCCCCCTAGGCCTTTGTAGTTATTGGTTTCGAGTATCAGACTTCCGAAAATTATGATGGTTTCTCAAGCATTCCTTAACTTCAAACTCCCATATCTCGAGAACGGATTGACGAACTCGAGAATTTCCTATTGCATCTGAAAGCAGAAACTCGCCCGATTACAACGGTATGTGTGTTTTTCCTCTGGGCCATAGTTGTTATTGGTTTCGAGTATCAGACTTTCGAAAATTTTGATGATTTCTCAAGCATTCCTTAACTTCAAACTCCCATATCTCGCGAACGGATTGCCGAACTCGAGAAATTTCTGTCGCATCTGAAAGTAGAAACTCTCCCAATTACAACGGTATGTGTATTTTGCCACTAGGCCGTTGTAGTTATTGGTTTCAAGTATCAGACTTGCGAAAATTTTGATGGTTTCTCAACCATTCCTTAAATTCAAACTCCCATATCTCGCGAACGGATTGACGAACTCGAGAAATTCCTGTTGCAGGTGAAAGTAGAAACTCGCCCGATTACAACGGTATGTGTATTTTTCCCCTAGGCCTTTGTAGTTATTGGTTTCGAGTATCAGATTTCCGAAAATTTTGATGGTTTCTCAAGCATTGCTTAACTTCAAACTCCCATATCTCGAGAACGGATTGACGAACTCGACAATTTCCTATTGCATCTGAAAGCAGAAACTCGCCCGATTACAACGGTATGTGTGTTTTTCCTCTGGGCCATAGTTGTTATTGGTTTGGAGTATCAGACTTTCGAAAATTTTGATGGTTTCTCAAGCATTCTTTAACTTCAAACTCCCATATCTCGCGAACGGATTGCCGAACTCGAGAAATTTCTGTTGCATCTGAAAGTAGAAACTCTCCCAATTACAACGGTATGTGTATTTTGCCCCTAGGCCGTTGTAGTTATTGGTTTCGAGTATCAGACTTCCGAAAATTTTGATGGTTTCTCAAGCATTCCTTAACTTCAAACTCCCATATCTCGAGAACGGATTGACGAACTCGAGAAATTTCTGTTGCATCTGAAAGTAGAAACTCTCCCAATTACAACCGTATGTGTATTTTGCCCCTAGGCCGTTGTAGTTATTGGTTTCATGTATCAGACTTGCGAAAATTTTGATGGTTGCTCAACCATTCCTTAACTTCAAACTCCCATATCTCGCGAACGGATTGACGAACTCGAGAAATTCCTGTTGCATGTGAAAGTAGAAACTCGCCGGATTACAACGGTATGTGTATTTTCCCCCTAGGCCTTTGTAGTTATTGGTTTCGAGTATCAGACTTCCGAAAATTATGATGGTTTCTCAAGCATTCCTTAACTTCAAACTCCCATATCTCGAGAACGGATTGACGAACTCGAGAATTTCCTATTGCATCTGAAAGCAGAAACTCGCCCGATTACAACGGTACGTGTGTTTTTCCTCTGGGCCATAGTTGTTATTGGTTTCGAGTATCAGACTTTCGAAAATTTTGATGGTTTCTCAAGCATTCCTTAACTTCAAACTCCCATATCTCGCGAACGGATTGCCGAACTCGAGAAATTTCTGTTGCATCTGAAAGTAGAAACTCTCCCAATTACAACGGTATGTGTATTTTGCCCCTAGGCCGTTGTAGTTATTGGTTTCAAGTATCAGACTTGCGAAAATTTTGATGGTTTCTCAACCATTCCTTAAATTCAAACTCCCATATCTCGCGAACGGATTGACGAACTCGAGAAATTCCTGTTGCAGGTGAAAGTAGAAACTCGCCCGATTACAACGGTATGTGTATTTTTCCCCTAGGCCTTTGTAGTTATTGGTTTCGAGTATCAGATTTCCGAAAATTTCGATGGTTTCTCAAGCATTCCTTAACTTCAAACTCCCATATCTCGAGAACGGATTGACGAACTCGAGAATTTCCTATTGCATCTGAAAGCTGAAACTCGCCCGATTACAACGGTATGTGTGTTTTTCCTCTGGGCCATAGTTGTTATTGGTTTCGAGTATCAGACTTTCGAAAATTTTGATGGTTTCTCAAGCATTCTTTAACTTCAAACTCCCATATCTCGCGAACGGATTGCCGAACTCGAGAAATTTCTGTTGCATCTGAAAGTAGAAACTCTCCCAATTACAACTGTATGTGTATTTTGCCCCTAGGCCGTTGTAGTTATTGGTTTCAAGTATCAGACTTGCGAAAATTTTGATGGTTTCTCAACCATTCCTGAACTTCAAACTCCCATATCTCGCGAACGGATTGACGAACTCGAAAAATTCCTGTTGCATGTGAAAGTAGAAACTCGCCCGATTACAACGGTATGTGTATTTTTCCCCTAGGCCTTTGTAGTTATTGGTTTCGAGTATCAGACTTCCGAAAATTTTGATGGTTTCTCAAGCATTCCTTAACTTCAAACTCCCATATCTCGAGAACGGATTGACGAACTCGAGAAATTTCTGTTGCATCTGAAAGTAGAAACTCTCCCAATTACAACCGTATGTGTATTTTGCCCCTAGGCCGTTGTAGTTATTGGTTTCATGTATCAGACTTGCGAAAATTTTGATGGTTTCTCAACCATTCCTTAACTTCAAACTCCCATATCTCGCGAACGGATTGACGAACTCGAGAAATTCCTGTTGCAGGTGAAAGTAGAAACTCGCCCGATTACAACGGTATGTGTATTTTTCCCCTAGGCCTTTGTAGTTATTGGTTTCGAGTATCAGATTTCCGAAAATTTTGATGGTTTCTCAAGCATTCCTTAACTTCAAACTCCCATATCTCGAGAACGGATTGACGAACTCGAGAATTTCCTATTGCATCTGAAAGCAGAAACTCGCCCGATTACAACGGTATGTGTGTTTTTCCTCTGGGCCATAGTTGTTATTGGTTTCGAGTATCAGACTTTCGAAAATTTTGATGGTTTCTCAAGCATTCTTTAACTTCAAACTCCCATATCTCGCGAACGGATTGCCGAACTCGAGAAATTTCTGTTGCATCTGAAAGTAGAAACTCTCCCAATTACAACGGTATGTGTATTTTGCCCCTAGGCCGTTGTAGCTATTGGTTTCAAGTATCAGACTTGCGAAAATTTTGATGGTTTCTCAACCATTCCTTAAATTCAAACTCCCATATCTCGCGAACGGATTGACGAACTCGAGAAATTCCTGTTGCAGGTGAAAGTAGAAACTCGCCCGATTACAACGGTATGTGTATTTTTCCCCTAGGCCTTTGTAGTTATTGGTTTCGAGTATCAGATTTCCGAAAATTTTGATGGTTTCTCAAGCATTCCTTAACTTCAAACTCCCATATCTCGAGAACGGATTGACGAACTCGAGAATTTCCTATTGCATCTGAAAGCAGAAACTCGCCCGATTACAACGGTATGTGTATTTTGCCCCTAGGCCGTTGTAGTCATTGGTTTCATGTATCAGACTTGCGAAAATTTTGATGGTTACTCAACCATTCCTTAACTTCAAACTCCCATATCTCGCGAACGGATTGACGAACTCGAGAAATTCCTGTTGCATCTGAAAGTAGAAACTCTCCCAATTACAACGGTATGTGTATTTTGCCCCTAGGCCGTTGTAGCTATTGGTTTCAAGTATCAGACTTGCGAAAATTTTGATGGTTTCTCAACCATTCCTTAAATTCAAACTCCCATATCTCGCGAACGGATTGACGAACTCGAGAAATTCCTGTTGCAGGTGAAAGTAGAAACTCGCCCGATTACAACGGTATGTGTATTTTTCCCCTAGGCCTTTGTAGTTATTGGTTTCGAGTATCAGATTTCCGAAAATTTTGATGGTTTCTCAAGCATTCCTTAACTTCAAACTCCCATATCTCGAGAAAGGATTGACGAACTCGAGAATTTCCTATTGCATCTGAAAGCAGAAACTCGCCCGATTACAACGGTATGTGTGTTTTTCCTCTGGGCCATAGTTGTTATTGGTTTCGAGTATCAGACTTTCGAAAATTTTGATGGTTTCTCAAGCATTCTTTAACTTCAAACTCCCATATCTCGCGAACGGATTGCCGAACTCGAGAAATTTCTGTTGCATCTGAAAGTAGAAACTCTCCCAATTACAACGGTATGTGTATTTTGCCCCTAGGCCGTTGTAGTTATTGGTTTCAAGTATCAGACTTGCGAAAATTTTGATGGTTTCTCAACCATTCCTTAACTTCAAACTCCCATATCTCGCGAACGGATTGACGAACTCGAAAAATTCCTGTTGCATGTGAAAGTAGAAACTCGCCCGATTACAACGGTATGTGTATTTTTCTCCTAGGCCTTTGTAGTTATTGGTTTCGAGTATCAGACTTCCGAAAATTTTGATGGTTTCTCAAGCATTCCTTAACTTCAAACTCCCATATCTCGAGAACGGATTGACGAACTCGAGAAATTCCTGTTGCATCTGAAAGTAGAAACTCGCCCGATTACAACGGTATGTGCATTTTTCCCCTAGGCCTTTGTAGTTATTGGTTTCATGTATCAGACTTGCGAAAATTTTGATGGTTACTCAACCATTCCTTAACTTCAAACTACCATATCTCGCGAACGGATTGACGAACTCGAGAAATTCCTGTTGCAGGTGAAAGTAGAAACTCGCCCGATTACAACGGTATGTGTATTTTTCCCCTAGGCCTTTGTAGTTATTGGTTTCGAGTATCAGACTTCCGAAAATTTTGATGGTTTCTCAAGCATTCCTTAACTTCAAACTCCCATATCTCGAGAACGGATTGACGAACTCGAGAATTTCCTATTGCATCTGAAAGCAGAAACTCGCCCGATTACAACGGTATGTGTGTTTTTCCTCTGGGCCATAGTTGTTATTGGTTTCGAGTATCAGACTTTCGAAAATTTTGATGGTTTCTCAAGCATTCCTTAACTTCAAACTCCCATATCTCGCGAACGGATTGCCGAACTCGAGAAATTTCTGTTGCATCTGAAAGTAGAAACTCTCCCAATTACAACGGTATGTGTATTTTGCCCCTAGGCCGTTGTAGTTATTGGTTTCAGGTATCAGATTTGCGAAAATTTTGATGGTTTCTCAACCATTCCTTAACTTCAAACTCCCATATCTCGCGAACGGATTGCCGAACTCGAGAAATTTCTGTTGCATCTGAAAGTAGAAACTCTCCCAATTACAACGGTATGTGTATCTTGCCCCTAGGCCGTTGTAGTTATTGGTTTCAAGTATCAGACTTGCGAAAATTTTGATGGTTTCTCAACCATTCCTTAACTTCAAACTCCCATATCTCGCGAACGGATTGACGAACTCGAAAAATTCCTGTTGCATGTGAAAGTAGAAACTCGCCCGATTACAACGGTATGTGTATTTTTCCCTAGGCCTTTGTAGTTATTGGTTTCGAGTATCAGACTTCCGAAAATTTTGATGGTTTCTCAAGCATTCCTTAACTTCAAACTCCCATATCTCGAGAACGGATTGACGAACTCGAGAATTTCCTATTGCATCTGAAAGCAGAAACTCGCCCGATTACAACGGTATGTGTGTTTTTCCTCTGGGCCATAGTTGTTATTGGTTTCAAGTATCAGACTTGCGAAAATTTTGATGGTTTCTTAAGCATTCCTTAACTTCAAACTCCCATATCTCGCGAACGGATTGACGAACTCGAAAAATTCCTGTTGCATGTGAAAGTAGAAACTCGCCCGATTACAACGGTATGTGTATTTTTCCCCTAGGCCTTTGTAGTTATTGGTTTCGAGTATCAGACTTCCGAAAATTTTGATGGTTTCTCAAGCATTCCTTAACTTCAAACTCCCATATCTCGAGAACGGATTGACGAACTCGAGAAATTTCTGTTGCATCTGAAAGTAGAAACTCTCCCAATTACAACCGTATGTGTATTTTGCCCCTAGGCCGTTGTAGTTATTGGTTTCATGTATCAGACTTGCGAAAATTTTGATGGTTTCTCAACCATTCCTTAACTTCAAACTCCCATATCTCGCGAACGGATTGACGAACTCGAGAAATTCCTGTTGCAGGTGAAAGTAGAAACTCGCCCGATTACAACGGTATGTGTGTTTTTCCCCTAGGCCTTTGTAGTTATTGGTTTCGAGTATCAGACTTCCGAAAATTTTGATGGTTTCTCAAGCATTCCTTAACTTCAAACTCCCATATCTCGAGAACGGATTGACGAACTCGAGAATTTCCTATTGCATCTGAAAGCAGAAACTCGCCCGATTACAACGGTATGTGTGTTTTTCCTCTGGGCCATAGTTGTTATTGGTTTCGAGTATCAGACTTTCGAAAATTTTGATGGTTTCTCAAGCATTCCTTAACTTCAAACTCCCATATCTCGCGAACGGATTGCCGAACTAGAGAAATTTCTTTTGCATCTGAAAGTAGAAACTCTCCCAATTACAACGGTATGTGTATTTTGCCCCTAGGCCGTTGTAGTTATTGGTTTCAAGTATCAGACTTGCGAAAATTTTGATGGTTTCTCAACCATTCCTTAAATTCAAACTCCCATATCTCGCGAACGGATTGACGAACTCGAGAAATTCCTGTTGCAGGTGAAAGTAGAAACTCGCCCGATTACAACGGTATGTGTATTTTTCCCCTAGGCCTTTGTAGTTATTGGTTTCGAGTATCAGATTTCCGAAAATTTTGATGGTTTCTCAAGCATTCCTTAACTTCAAACTCCCATATCTCGAGAACGGATTGACGAACTCGAGAATTTCCTATTGCATCTGAAAGCAGAAACTCGCCCGATTACAACGGTATGTGTGTTTTTCCTCTGGGCCATAGTTGTTATTGGTTTCGAGTATCAGACTTTCGAAAATTTTGATGGTTTCTCAAGCATTCTTTAACTTCAAACTCCCATATCTCGCGAACGGATTGCCGAACTCGAGAAATTTCTGTTGCATCTGAAAGTAGAAACTCTCCCAATTACAACGGTATGTGTATTTTGCCCCTAGGCCGTTGTAGCTATTGGTTTCAAGTATCAGACTTGCGAAAATTTTGATGGTTTCTCAACCATTCCTTAAATTCAAACTCCCATATCTCGCGAACGGATTGACGAACTCGAGAAATTCCTGTTGCAGGTGAAAGTAGAAACTCGCCCGATTACAACGGTATGTGTATTTTTCCCCTAGGCCTTTGTAGTTATTGGTTTCGAGTATCAGATTTCCGAAAATTTTGATGGTTTCTCAAGCATTCCTTAACTTCAAACTCCCATATCTCGAGAACGGATTGACGAACTCGAGAATTTCCTATTGCATCTGAAAGCAGAAACTCGCCCGATTACAACGGTATGTGTATTTTGCCCCTAGGCCGTTGTAGTTATTGGTTTCATGTATCAGACTTGCGAAAATTTTGATGGTTACTCAACCATTCCTTAACTTCAAACTCCCATATCTCGCGAACGGATTGACGAACTCGAGAAATTCCTGTTGCATCTGAAAGTAGAAACTCTCCCAATTACAACGGTATGTGTATTTTGCCCCTAGGCCGTTGTAGCTATTGGTTTCAAGTATCAGACTTGCGAAAATTTTGATGGTTTCTCAACCATTCCTTAAATTCAAACTCCCATATCTCGCGAACGGATTGACGAACTCGAGAAATTCCTGTTGCAGGTGAAAGTAGAAACTCGCCCGATTACAACGGTATGTGTATTTTTCCCCTAGGCCTTTGTAGTTATTGGTTTCGAGTATCAGATTTCCGAAAATTTTGATGGTTTCTCAAGCATTCCTTAACTTCAAACTCCCATATCTCGAGAAAGGATTGACGAACTCGAGAATTTCCTATTGCATCTGAAAGCAGAAACTCGCCCGATTACAACGGTATGTGTGTTTTTCCTCTGGGCCATAGTTGTTATTGGTTTCGAGTATCAGACTTTCGAAAATTTTGATGGTTTCTCAAGCATTCTTTAACTTCAAACTCCCATATCTCGCGAACGGATTGCCGAACTCGAGAAATTTCTGTTGCATCTGAAAGTAGAAACTCTCCCAATTACAACGGTATGTGTATTTAGCCCCTAGGCCGTTGTAGTTATTGGTTTCAAGTATCAGACTTGCGAAAATTTTGATGGTTTCTCAACCATTCCTTAACTTCAAACTCCCATATCTCGCGAACGGATTGACGAACTCGAAAAATTCCTGTTGCATGTGAAAGTAGAAACTCGCCCGATTACAACGGTATGTGTATTTTTCTCCTAGGCCTTTGTAGTTATTGGTTTCGAGTATCAGACTTCCGAAAATTTTGATGGTTTCTCAAGCATTCCTTAACTTCAAACTCCCATATCTCGAGAACGGATTGACGAACTCGAGAAATTCCTGTTGCATCTGAAAGTAGAAACTCGCCCGATTACAACGGTATGTGCATTTTTCCCCTAGGCCTTTGTAGTTATTGGTTTCATGTATCAGACTTGCGAAAATTTTGATGGTTACTCAACCATTCCTTAACTTCAAACTCCCATATCTCGCGAACGGATTGACGAACTCGAGAAATTCCTGTTGCAGGTGAAAGTAGAAACTCGCCCGATTACAACGGTATGTGTATTTTTCCCCTAGGCCTTTGTAGTTATTGGTTTCGAGTATCAGACTTCCGAAAATTTTGATGGTTTCTCAAGCATTCCTTAACTTCAAACTCCCATATCTCGAGAACGGATTGACGAACGCGAGAATTTCCTATTGCATCTGAAAGCAGAAACTCGCCCGATTACAACGGTATGTGTGTTTTTCCTCTGGGCCATAGTTGTTATTGGTTTCGAGTATCAGACTTTCGAAAATTTTGATGGTTTCTCAAGCATTCCTTAACTTCAAACTCCCATATCTCGCGAACGGATTGCCGAACTCGAGAAATTTCTGTTGCATCTGAAAGTAGAAACTCTCCCAATTACAACGGTATGTGTATTTTGCCCCTAGGCGGTTGTAGTTATTGGTTTCAGGTATCAGATTTGCGAAAATTTTGATGGTTTCTCAACCATTCCTTAACTTCAAACTCCCATATCTCGCGAACGGATTGCCGAACTCGAGAAATTTCTGTTGCATCTGAAAGTAGAAACTCTCCCAATTACAACGGTATGTGTATCTTGCCCCTAGGCCGTTGTAGTTATTGGTTTCAAGTATCAGACTTGCGAAAATTTTGATGGTTTCTCAACCATTCCTTAACTTCAAACTCCCATATCTCGCGAACGGATTGACGAACTCGAAAAATTCCTGTTGCATGTGAAAGTAGAAACTCGCCCGATTACAACGGTATGTGTATTTTTCCCTAGGCCTTTGTAGTTATTGGTTTCGAGTATCAGACTTCCGAAAATTTTGATGGTTTCTCAAGCATTCCTTAACTTCAAACTCCCATATCTCGAGAACGGATTGACGAACTCGAGAATTTCCTATTGCATCTGAAAGCAGAAACTCGCCCGATTACAACGGTATGTGTGTTTTTCCTCTGGGCCATAGTTGTTATTGGTTTCGAGTATCAGACTTTCGAAAATTTTGATGGTTTCTCAAGCATTCTTTAACTTCTAACTCCCATATCTCGCGAACGGATTGCCGAACTCGAGAAATTTCTGTTGCATCTGAAAGTAGAAACTCTCCCAATTACAACGGTATGTGTATTTTGCCCCTAGGCCGTTGTAGTTATTGGTTTCAAGTATCAGACTTGCGAAAATTTTGATGGTTTCTCAACCATTCCATAACTTCAAACTCCCATATCTCGCGAACGGATTGACGACCTCGAGAAATTCCTGTTGCAGGTGAAAGTAGAAACTCGCCCGATTACAACGGTATGTGTATTTTTCCCCTAGGCCTTTGTAGTTATTGGTTTCGAGTATCAGACTTCCGAAAATTTTGATGGTTTCTCAAGCATTCCTTAACTTCAAACTCCCATATCTCGCGAACGGATTGCCGAACTCGAGAAATTTCTGTTTCATCTGAAAGTAGAAACTCTCCCAATTACAACGGTGTGTGTATTTTGCGCCTAGGCCGTGGTAGTTATTGGTTTCAAGTATCAGACTTGCGAAAATTTTGATGGTTTCTCAACCATTCCTTAACTTCAAACTCCCATATCTCGCGAACGGATTGACGAACTCGAGAAATTCCTGTTGCATGTGAAAGTAGAAACTCGCCCGATTACAACGGTATGTGTATTTTTCCCTAGGCCTTTGTAGTTATTGGTTTCGAGTATCAGACTTCCGAAAATTTTGATGGTTTCTCAAGCATTCCTTAAATTCAAACTCCCATATCTCGAGAACGGATTGACGAACTCGAAAAATTCCTGTTGCATGTGAAAGTAGAAACTCGCCCGATTACAACGGTATGTGTATTTTTCCCCTAGGCCTTTGTAGTGATTGGTTTCGAGTATCAGACTTCCGAAAATTTTGATGGTTTCTCAAGCATTCCTTAACTTCAAACACCCATATCTCGAGAACGGATTGACGAACTCGAAAAATTCCTGTTGCATGTGAAAGTAGAAACTCGCCCGATTACAACGGTATGTGTATTTTTCCCCTAGGCCTTTGTAGTTATTGGTTTCGAGTATCAGACTTCCGAAAATTTTGATGGTTTCTCAAGCATTCCTTAACTTCAAACTCCCATATCTCGAGAACGGATTGACGAACTCGAGAATTTCCTATTGCATCTGAAAGTAGAAACTCTCCCAATTACAACGGTATGTGTATTTTGCCCCTAGGCCGTTGTAGTTATATGTTTCAAGTATCAGATTTGCCAAAATTTTGATGGTTTCTCAACCATTCCTGAAATTCAAACTCCCATATCTCGAGAACGGACTGACGAACTCGAGAATTTCCTATTGCATTTGAAAGCAGAAACTCGCCCGATTACAACGGTATCTGTGCTTTCCCCTGGGCCATTGTTGTTATTAGTTTCGAGTTTCAGATTTGCGAAAATTTTGATGGTTTCTCAACCATTCCTTAACATCAAACTCCCATATTTCGCGAACGGGTTGACGGACTCGAGAAATTCCTGTTGCATCTGAAAGTGGAAACTCGACCGGTTACAACGGTATGTGTGTTTTTGCCCTAGGCCATTCCAGTTATTGGTTTTGAGTATCAGACAAGCGAAAATTTTGATGGTTTCACAACCATTCCTTAACTTCACACTTCCATATCTCGCGAACGGATTGACGAACTCGAGAAGTTCCTGTTGCATGTGAAAGTAGAAACTCGCCCGATTACAACGGTATGTGTATTTTTCCCCTAGGCCTTTGTAGTTATTGGTTTCGAGTATCAGACTTTCGAAAATTTTGACGGTTTCTCAAGCATTCCTTAACTTCAAATTCCCATATCTCGCGAACGGATTGACTAACTCGAGAAATTTCTGTTGCATCTGATAGTAGAAACTCGCCCGATTACAATGGTGTGTGTACTTTTCCCCTAGGCCATTCCAGTTATTGGTTTCGAGTATCAGACCAGCGAATATTTTGATGGTTTCACAACCATTCCTTAACTTCAAACTCCCATATCTCGCGAACGGATTGCCGAACTCGAGAAATTCCTGTTGCATGTGAAAGTAGAAACTAGCCCGATTACAAAGGTATGTGTATTTTTCCCGTAGGCCTTTGTAGTTATTGGTTTCGAGTATCAGACCAGCGAAAATTTTGATGGTTTCTCAACCATTCCTTAACACCAAACTCCCATATCTCGCGAACGGATTGACGAACTCGAGAAATTCCTGTTGCACCTGAAAGTGGAAACTTGACCGGTTACAACGGTATGTGTATTTTTGCACTAGGCCATTCCAGTTAGTGGTTTCGAGTATCAGACCAGCGAAAATTTTGATGGTTTCACAACCATTTCATAACTTCGCACTTCCATATCTCGCGAACGGATTGACGAACTCGAGAATTTCCTATTGCATCTGAAAGCAGAAACTCGCCCGATTACAACGGTATCTGTGCTTTCCCCTGGGCCATTGTTGTTATTAGTTTCGAGTATCAGATTTGCGAAAATTTTGATGGTTTCTCAACCATTCCTTAACTTCACACTTCCATATCTCGCGAACGGGTTGACGAACTCGAGAAATTCCTGTTGCATCTAAAAGTGGAAACTCGACCGGTTACAACGCTATGTGCGTTTTTGCCCTAGGCCATTCCAGTTATTGGTTTTGAGTATCAGACCAGCGAAAATTTTGATCGTTTCACAACCATTCCTTAACTTCACACTTCCATATCTCGCGAACGGATTGACGAACTCGAGAATTTCCTATTGTATCTGAAAGTAGAAACTCGCCCGATTACAATGGTATGTGTACTTTTCCCCTAGGCCTTTGTAGTTATTGGTTTCGAGTATCAGACTTTCGAAAATTTTGATGGTTTCACAACCATTCCTTAACTTCAAACTCCCATATCTCGCGAACGGATTGCCGAACTCGAGAAATTCCTGTTGCATGTGAAAGTAGAAACTCGCCCGATTACAATGGTGTGTGTACTTTTCCCCTAGACCATTCCAGCTATTGGTTTCGGTTATCAGACTTGCGAAAATTTTGATGGTTTCTCAACCATTCCTTAATTTCACACTTCCACATCTCGCGAACGGATTGACGAACGCGAGACATTCCTGTTGCACGTGAAAGTAGACACTCGCCCGATTACAACGGTATGTGTACTTTTCCCCTAGGCCTTTGTAGTTATTGGTTTCGATTATCAGACTTGCGAAAATTTTGATAGTTTCTCAACCATTCCTTAAATTCAAACTCCCATATCTCGCGAACGGATTGACGACCTCCATTAATTCCTGTTGCATCTGAAAGTAGAATCTCGCCCGATTACAATGGCGTGTGTGCTTTTCCCCTAGGCCATTCCAGTTATTGTTTTCGAGTATCAGAGTTGCGAAAATTTTGATGGTTCCTCAACCATTCCTTAACTTCAAACTCCCATATCTCGCGAACGGATTGCCGAACTCGAGAAATTCCTGTTGCATGTGACAGTAGAAACTCGCCCGATTACAATGGTGTGTGTACTTTTCCCCTAGACCATTCCAGCTATTGTTTTCGAGTATCAGATTTGCGAAAATTTTGATGGTTTCTCAACCATTCCTTAACTTCACACTTCCATATCTCGCGAACGGGTTGACGAACTCGAGAAATTCCTGTTGCATCTGAAAGTGGAAACTCGACCGGTTACAACGGTATGTGTGTTTTTGCCCTAGGCCATTCCAGTTATTGGTTTTGAGTATCAGACCAGCGAAAATTTTGATGGTTTCACAACCATTCCTCAACTTCACACTTCCATATCTCGCGAACGGATTGACGAACTCCATTAATTCCTGTTGCATCTGAAAGTAGAATCGCGCCCGATTACAATGGTGTGTGTGCTTTTCCCCTAGGCCATTCCAGTTATTGGTTTCGAGTATCAGACCAGCGAAAGTTTTGATGGTTTCTCAACCATTCCTTAACTTCAAACTCGCATATCTCGCGAACGGATTGACGAACTCGAGAAACTCCTGTTGCATCTGATAGTAGAAGCTCGCCCGATTACAATGGTGTGTGTACTTTTCCACTAGGCCATTCCAGTTATTGGTTTCGAGTATCAGACCAGCGAAAATTTTGATGGTTTCTCAACCATTCCTTAACTTCAAACTCCCATATCTCGCGAACGGATTGACGAACTCGAGAAATTCCTGTTGCACCTGAAAGTGGAAACTCGCCCGGTTACAAAGGTATGTGTATTTTTCCCGTAGGCCTTTGTAGTTAATGGTTTCGAGTATCAGACCAGCGAAAATTTTGATGGTTTCTCAACCATTCCTTAACACCAAACTCCCATATCTGGCGAACGGATTGACGAACTCGAGAAATTCCTGTTGCACCTGAAAGTGGAAACTCGACCGGTTACAACGGTATGTGTATTTTTGCCCTAGGCCATTCCAGTTAGTGGTTTCGAGTATCAGACCAGCGAAAATTTTGATGGTTTCACAACCATTCCATAACTTCACACTTCCATATCTCGCGAACGGATTGACGAACTCGAGAATTTCCTATTGCATCTGAAAGCAGAAACTCGCCCGATTACAACGGTATGTGTGTTTTTCCCCTGGGCCATTGTTGTTATTGGTTTCGAGTATCAGAATTGCGAAAATTTTGATGGTTTCTCAACCATTCCTTAACTTCACACTTCCATATCTCGCGAACGGGTTGACGAACTCGAGAAATTCCTGTTGTATCTGAAAGTAGAAACACGCCCGATTACAATGGTGTGTGTACTTTTCCCCTAGGCCTTTGTAGTTATAGGTTTCGATTATCAGACCAGCGAATATTGTGATGGTTCCTCAACCATTTCTTAACTTCAAACTCCTATATATCGCGAACGGATTGACGAATTCGAGAAATTCCTGTTGTAACTGAAAGTAGAAACTCGCCCGATTGCAAGGCTGTGTGTGCTTTTCCCCTAGGCCACTCCAGTTGTTGTTATCGAAAATCAGACTTGCGAAAATTTTGATTGTTTCTCAACCATCTCTTAACTCCAAACTCCGATATTTCGCGAACGGATTGACGAACTCGAGAAATTCCTGCTGCATCTGAAAGTGGAAACTCGCCCGATTACAATGGTGTGTGTACTTTTCCCCTAGACCATTCCAGCTATTGGTTTCGATTATCAGACTTGCGAAAATTTTGATGGTTTCTCAAGCATTCCTTAACTTCAAACTCCCATATCTCGCGAACGGATTGCCGAACTCGAGAAATTTCTGTTGCATCTGAAAGTAGAAACTCTCCCAATTACAACGGTATGAGTATTTTGCCCCTAGGCCGTTGTAGTTATTGGTTTCATGTATCAGACTTGCGAAAATTTTGATGTTTTCACAACCATTCCTTAACTTCACACTTCCATATCTCGCGAACGGATTGACGAACTCGAGAATTTCCTATTGCATCTGAAAGCAGAAACTCGCCCGATTACAAAGGTATCTGTGCTTTCCCCTGGGCCATTGTTGTTATTAGTTTCGAGTATCAGATTTGCGAAAATTTTGATGGTTTCTCAACCATTCCTTAACTTCACACTTCCATATCTCGCGAACGGGTTGACGAACTCGAGAAATTCCTGTTGCATCTGAAAGTGGAAACTCGACCGGTTACAACGGTATGTGTGTTTTTGCCCTAGGCCATTCCAGTTATTGGTTTCGAGTATCAGACCAGCGAAAATTTTGATGGTTTCTCAACCATTCCTTAACATCAAACTCCCATATCTCGCGAACGGATTGACGAACTCGAGAAATTCCTGTTGCATCTGAAAGTGGAAACTCGCCCGGTTACAAAGGTATGTGTATTTTTCCCCTAGGCCTTTGTAGTTATAGGTTTCGATTATCAGACTTGCGAACATTTTGATGGTTTCTCAACCATTCCTTAACTTCACACTTCCATATCTCGCGAACGGACTGACGAACTCGAGAAATTCTTGTTGCATGTGAAAGTAGAATCTCGCCCGATTACAACGGTATGTGTATTCTTCCCCTAGGCCTTTGTAGTTATTGGTTTCGAGTATCAGACTTTCGAAAATTTTGATGGTTTCACAACCATTCCTTAACTTCAAACTCCCATATCTCGCGAACGGATTGACGAACTCGAGAAATTCCTGTTGCATCTGAAAGTAGAAACTCTCCCAATTACAACGGTATGTGTATTTTGCCCCTAGGCCGTTGTAGTTATTGGTTTCAAGTATCAGACTTGCGAAAATTTTGATGGTTTCTCAACCATTCCATAACTTCAAACTCCCATATCTCGCGAACGGATTGACGACCTCGAGAAATTCCTGTTGCAGGTGAAAGTAGAAACTCGCCCGATTACAACGGTATGTGTATTTTTCCCCTAGGCCTTTGTAGTTATTGGTTTCGAGTATCAGACTTCCGAAAATTTTGATGGTTTCTCAAGCATTCCTTAACTTCAAACTCCCATATCTCGCGAACGGATTGCCGAACTCGAGAAATTTCTGTTTCATCTGAAAGTAGAAACTCTCCCAATTACAACGGTGTGTGTATTTTGCGCCTAGGCCGTGGTAGTTATTGGTTTCAAGTATCAGACTTGCGAAAATTTTGATGGTTTCTCAACCATTCCTTAACTTCAAACTCCCATATCTCGCGAACGGATTGACGAACTCGAGAAATTCCTGTTGCATGTGAAAGTAGAAACTCGCCCGATTACAACGGTATGTGTATTTTTCCCCTAGGCCTTTGTAGTTATTGGTTTCGAGTATCAGACTTCCGAAAATTTTGATGGTTTCTCAAGCATTCCTTAACTTCAAACTCCCATATCTCGAGAACGGATTGACGAACTCGAGAATTTCCTATTGCATCTGAAAGTAGAAACTCTCCCAATTACAACGGTATGTGTATTTTGCCCCTAGGCCGTTGTAGTTATATGTTTCAAGTATCAGACTTGCCAAAATTTTGATGGTTTCTCAACCATTCCTGAAATTCAAACTCCCATATCTCGCGAACGGATTGACGAACTCGAGAAACTCCTGTTGCAGGTGAAAGTAGAAACTCGCCCGATTACAACGGTATGTGTATTTTTCCCCTAGGCCTTTGTAGTTATTGGTTTCGAGTATCAGACTTCCGAAAATTTTGATGGTTTCTCAAGCATTCCTTAACTTCAAACTCCCATATCTCGAGAACGGATTGACGAACTCGAGAAATTTCTGTTGCATCTGAAAGTAGAAACTCTCCCAATTACAACGGTATGTGTATTTTGCCCCTAGGCCGTTGTAGTTATTGGTTTCATGTATCAGACTTGCGAAAATTTTGATGGTATCTCAACCATTCCTTAACTTCAAACTCCCATATCTCGCGAACGGAATGACGAACTCGAGAAATTCCTGTTGCAGGTGAAAGTAGAAACTCGCCCGATTACAACGGTATGTGTATTTTTCCCCTAGGCCTTTGTAGTTATTGGTTTCGAGTATCAGACTTCCGAAAATTTTGATGGTTTCTCAAGCATTCCTTAAATCCAAACTCCCATATCTCGAGAACGGATTGACGAACTCGAAAAATTCCTGTTGCATGTGAAAGTAGAAACTCGCCCGATTACAACGGTATGTGTATTTTTCCCCTAGGCCTTTGTAGTTATTGGTTTCGAGTATCAGACTTCCGAAAATTTTGATGGTTTCTCAAGCATTCCTTAACTTCAAACACCCATATCTCGAGAACGGATTGACGAACTCGAAAAATTCCTGTTGCATGTGAAAGTAGAAACTCGCCCGATTACAACGGTATGTGTATTTTTCCCCTAGGCCTTTGTAGTTATATGTTTCAAGTATCAGATTTGCCAAAATTTTGATGGTTTCTCAACCATTCCTGAAATTCAAACTCCCATATCTCGAGAACGGACTGACGAACTCGAGAATTTCCTATTGCATTTGAAAGCAGAAACTCGCCCTATTACAACGGTATCTGTGCTTTCCCCTGGGCCATTGTTGTTATTAGTTTCGAGTTTCAGATTTGCGAAAATTTTGATGGTTTCTCAACCATTCCTTAACATCAAACTCCCATATTTCGCGAACGGGTTGACGGACTCGAGAAATTCCTGTTGCATCTGAAAGTGGAAACTCGACCGGTTACAACGGTATGTGTGTTTTTGCCCTAGGCCATTCCAGTTATTGGTTTTGAGTATCAGACAAGCGAAAATTTTGATGGTTTCACAACCATTCCTTAACTTCACACTTCCATATCTCGCGAACGGATTGACGAACTCGAGAAGTTCCTGTTGCATGTGAAAGTAGAAACTCGCCCGATTACAACGGTATGTGTATTTTTCCCCTAGGCCTTTGTAGTTATTGGTTTCGAGTATCAGACTTTCGAAAATTTTGACGGTTTCTCAAGCATTCCTTAAATTCAAATTCCCATATCTCGCGAACGGATTGACTAACTCGAGAAATTTCTGTTGCATCTGATAGTAGAAACTCGCCCGATTACAATGGTGTGTGTACTTTTCCCCTAGGCCATTCCAGTTATTGGTTTCGAGTATCAGACCAGCGAATATTTTGATGGTTTCACAACCATTCCTTAACTTCAAACTCCCATATCTCGCGAACGGATTGCCGAACTCGAGAAATTCCTGTTGCATGTGAAAGTAGAAACTAGCCCGATTACAAAGGTATGTGTATTTTTCCCGTAGGCCTTTGTAGTTATTGGTTTCGAGTATCAGACCAGCGAAAATTTTGATGGTTTCTCAACCATTCCTTAACACCAAACTCCCATATCTCGCGAACGGATTGACGAACTCGAGAAATTCCTGTTGCACCTGAAAGTGGAAACTTGACCGGTTACAACGGTATGTGTATTTTTGCACTAGGCCATTCCAGTTAGTGGTTTCGAGTATCAGACCAGCGAAAATTTTGATGGTTTCACAACCATTTCATAACTTCACACTTCCATATCTCGCGAACGGATTGACGAACTCGAGAATTTCCTATTGCATCTGAAAGCAGAAACTCGCCCGATTACAACGGTATCTGTGCTTTCCCCTGGGCCATTGTTGTTATTAGTTTCGAGTATCAGATTTGCGAAAATTTTGATTGTTTCTCAACCATTCCTTAACTTCACACTTCCATATCTCGCGAACGGGTTGACGAACTCGAGAAATTCCTGTTGCATCTAAAAGTGGAAACTCGACCGGTTACAACGCTATGTGCGTTTTTGCCCTAGGCCATTCCAGTTATTGGTTTTGAGTATCAGACCAGCGAAAATTTTGATCGTTTCACAACCATTCCTTAACTTCACACTTCCATATCTCGCGAACGGATTGACGAACTCGAGAATTTCCTATTGTATCTGAAAGTAGAAACTCGCCCGATTACAATGGTATGTGTACTTTTCCCCTAGGCCTTTGTAGTTATTGGTTTCGAGTATCAGACTTTCGAAAATTTTGATGGTTTCACAACCATTCCTTAACTTCAAACTCCCATATCTCGCGAACGGATTGCCGAACTCGAGAAATTCCTGTTGCATGTGAAAGTAGAAACTCGCCCGATTACAATGGTGTGTGTACTTTTCCCCTAGACCATTCCAGCTATTGGTTTCGGTTATCAGACTTGCGAAAATTTTGATGGTTTCTCAACCATTCCTTAATTTCACACTTCCACATCTCGCGAACGGATTGACGAACGCGAGACATTCCTGTTGCACGTGAAAGTAGACACTCGCCCGATTACAACGGTATGTGTACTTTTCCCCTAGGCCTTTGTAGTTATTGGTTTCGATTATCAGACTTGCGAAAATTTTGATAGTTTCTCAACCATTCCTTAAATTCAAACTCCCATATCTCGCGAACGGATTGACGACCTCCATTAATTCCTGTTGCATCTGAAAGTAGAATCTCGCCCGATTACAATGGCGTGTGTGCTTTTCCCCTAGGCCATTCCAGTTATTGTTTTCGAGTATCAGAGTTGCGAAAATTTTGATGGTTCCTCAACCATTCCTTAACTTCAAACTCCCATATCTCGCGAACGGATTGCCGAACTCGAGAAATTCCTGTTGCATGTGACAGTAGAAACTCGCCCGATTACAATGGTGTGTGTACTTTTCCCCTAGACCATTCCAGCTATTGTTTTCGAGTATCAGATTTGCGAAAATTTTGATGGTTTCTCAACCATTCCTTAACTTCACACTTCCATATCTCGCGAACGGGTTGACGAACTCGAGAAATTCCTGTTGCATCTGAAAGTGGAAACTCGACCGGTTACAACGGTATGTGTGTTTTTGCCCTAGGCCATTCCAGTTATTGGTTTTGAGTATCAGACCAGCGAAAATTTTGATGGTTTCACAACCATTCCTCAACTTCACACTTCCATATCTCGCGAACGGATTGACGAACTCCATTAATTCCTGTTGCATCTGAAAGTAGAATCGCGCCCGATTACAATGGTGTGTGTGCTTTTCCCCTAGGCCATTCCAGTTATTGGTTTCGAGTATCAGACCAGCGAAAGTTTTGATGGTTTCTCAACCATTCCTTAACTTCAAACTCGCATATCTCGCGAACGGATTGACGAACTCGAGAAACTCCTGTTGCATCTGATAGTAGAAGCTCGCCCGATTACAATGGTGTGTGTACTTTTCCCCTAGGCCATTCCAGTTATTGGTTTCGAGTATCAGACCAGCGAAAATTTTGATGGTTTCTCAACCATTCCTTAACTTCAAACTCCCATATCTCGCGAACGGATTGACGAACTCGAGAAATTCCTGTTGCACCTGAAAGTGGAAACTCGCCCGGTTACAAAGGTATGTGTATTTTTCCCGCAGGCCTTTGTAGTTAATGGTTTCGAGTATCAGACCAGCGAAAATTTTGATGGTTTCTCAACCATTCCTTAACACCAAACTCCCATATCTGGCGAACGGATTGACGAACTCGAGAAATTCCTGTTGCACCTGAAAGTGGAAACTCGACCGGTTACAACGGTATGTGTATTTTTGCCCTAGGCCATTCCAGTTAGTGGTTTCGAGTATCAGACCAGCGAAAATTTTGATGGTTTCACAACCATTCCATAACTTCACACTTCCATATCTCGCGAACGGATTGACGAACTCGAGAATTTCCTATTGCATCTGAAAGCAGAAACTCGCCCGATTACAACGGTATGTGTGTTTTTCCCCTGGGCCATTGTTGTTATTGGTTTCGAGTATCAGAATTGCGAAAATTTTGATGGTTTCTCAACCATTCCTTAACTTCACACTTCCATATCTCGCGAACGGGTTGACGAACTCGAGAAATTCCTGTTGTATCTGAAAGTAGAAACACGCCCGATTACAATGGTGTGTGTACTTTTCCCCTAGGCCTTTGTAGTTATAGGTTTCGATTATCAGACCAGCGAATATTGTGATGGTTCCTCAACCATTTCTTAACTTCAAACTCCTATATATCGCGAACGGATTGACGAATTCGAGAAATTCCTGTTGTAACTGAAAGTAGAAACTCGCCCGATTGCAAGGCTGTGTGTGCTTTTCCCCTAGGCCACTCCAGTTGTTGTTATCGAAAATCAGACTTGCGAAAATTTTGATTGTTTCTCAACCATCTCTTAACTCCAAACTCCGATATTTCGCGAACGGATTGACGAACTCGAGAAATTCCTGCTGCATCTGAAAGTGGAAACTCGCCCGATTACAATGGTGTGTGTACTTTTCCCCTAGACCATTCCAGCTATTGGTTTCGATTATCAGACTTGCGAAAATTTTGATGGTTTCTCAAGCATTCCTTAACTTCAAACTCCCATATCTCGCGAACGGATTGCCGAACTCGAGAAATTTCTGTTGCATCTGAAAGTAGGAACTCTCCCAATTACAACGGTATGAGTATTTTGCCCCTAGGCCGTTGTAGTTATTGGTTTCATGTATCAGACTTGCGAAAATTTTGATGTTTTCACAACCATTCCTTAACTTCACACTTCCATATCTCGCGAACGGATTGACGAACTCGAGAATTTCCTATTGCATCTGAAAGCAGAAACTCGCCCGATTACAAAGGTATCTGTGCTTTCCCCTGGGCCATTGTTGTTATTAGTTTCGAGTATCAGATTTGCGAAAATTTTGATGGTTTCTCAACCATTCCTTAACTTCACACTTCCATATCTCGCGAACGGGTTGACGAACTCGAGAAATTCCTGTTGCATCTGAAAGTGGAAACTCGACCGGTTACAACGGTATGTGTGTTTTTGCCCTAGGCCATTCCAGTTATTGGTTTCGAGTATCAGACCAGCGAAAATTTTGATGGTTTCTCAACCATTCCTTAACATCAAACTCCCATATCTCGCGAACGGATTGACGAACTCGAGAAATTCCTGTTGCATCTGAAAGTGGAAACTCGCCCGGTTACAAAGGTATGTGTATTTTTCCCCTAGGCCTTTGTAGTTATAGGTTTCGATTATCAGACTTGCGAACATTTTGATGGTTTCTCAACCATTCCTTAACTTCACACTTCCATATCTCGCGAACGGACTGACGAACTCGAGAAATTCTTGTTGCATGTGAAAGTAGAATCTCGCCCGATTACAACGGTATGTGTATTCTTCCCCTAGGCCTTTGTAGTTATTGGTTTCGAGTATCAGACTTTCGAAAATTTTGATGGTTTCACAACCATTCCTTAACTTCAAACTCCCATATCTCGCGAACGGATTGACGAACTCGAGAAATTCCTGTTGCATCTGAAAGTAGAAACTCGCCCGATTACAACGGTATGTGCATCTTTGCCCTAGGCCATAGGAGTTATTGGTTTCAAGTATCAGACTTGCGAAAATTTTGATGGTTCCTCAACCATTCCATAACTTCACACTTCCATATCTCGCGAACGGATTGACGAACTCGAGAAATTCCTGTTGCATCTGAAAGTGGAAACTCGCCCGATTACAACGGTATGTGTATTTTTCCCCTAGGCCTTTGTAGTTATTGGTTTCGAGTATCATACTTTCGAAAATTTTGATGGTTTCTCAAGCATTCCTTAACTTCAAACTCCCATATCTCGCGAACGGATTGCCGAACTCGAGAAATTCCTGTTGCACCTGAAAGTGGAAACTTGACCGGTTACAACGCAATGTGTATTTTTGCCCTAGGCCATTCCAGTTAGTGGTTTCGAGTATCAGACCAGCGAAAATTTTGATGGTTTCACAACCATTCCATAACTTCACACTTCCATATCTCGCGAACGGATTGACGAACTCGAGAATTTCCTATTGCATCTGAAAGCAGAAACTCGCCCGGTTACAACGGTATGTGTGCTTTCCCCTGGGCCATTGTTGTTATTAGTTTCGAGTATCAGATTTGCGAAAATTTTGATGGTTTCTCAACCATTCCTTAACTTCACAATTCCATATCTCGCGAACGGGTTGACGAACTCGAGAAATTCCTGTTGCATCTGAAAGTGGAAACTCGACCGGTTACAACGGTATGTGTGTTTTTGCCCTAGGCCATTCCAGGTATTGGTTTTGAGTATCAGACCAGCGAAAATTTTGATGGTTTCACAACCATTCCTTAACTTCACACTTCCATATCTCGCGAACGGATTGACGAACTCGAGAATTTCCTATTGCATGTGAAAGTAGAAAATCGCCCGATTACAATGGTGTGTGTACTTTTCCCCTAGTCCATTCCAGCTATTGGTTTCGATTATCAGACTTGCGAAAATTTTGATGGTTTCTCAACCATTCCTTAATTTCACACTTCCATATCTCGCGAACGGATTGACGAACGCGAGAGATTCCTGTTGCACGTGAAAGTAGAAACTCGCCCGATTACAACGGTATGTGTACTTTTCCCCTAGGCCTTTGTAGTTATTGGTTTCGATTATCAGACTTGCGAAAATTTTGATGGTTTCTCAACCATTCCTTAACTTCACACTTCCGTATCTCGCAAACGGGTTGACGAACTCGAGAAATTCCTGTTGCATCTGAAAGTAGAAACTCGCCCGATTACAAAGATATGTGTGTTTTTCACCTAGGCCTTTGTAGTTATTGGTCTCGAGTATCAGACTTGCGAAAATTCTGATGGTTTCTCAACCATTCCTTAACTTCAAACTCCCATATCTCGCGAACGGATTGACGAACTCCATTAATTCCTGTTGCATCTGAAAGTAGAATCTCGCCCGATTACAATGGGGTGTGTGCTTTTCCCCTAGGCCATTCCAGTTATTGGTTTCGAGTATCAGACCAGCGAAAGTTTTGATGGTTTCTCAACCATTCCTTAACTTCAAACTCCCATATCTCGCGAACGGATTGACGAACTCGAGAAATTCCTGTTGCATCTGATAGTAGAAACTCGCCCGATTACAATGGTGTGTGTACCTTTCCCCTAGGCCATTCCAGTTATTGGTTTCGAGTATCAGACCAGCGAAAATTTTGATGGTTTCTCAACCATTCCTTAAAATCAAACTCCCATATCTCGCGAACGGATTGACGAACTCGAGAAATTCCTGTTGCATCTGAAAGTGGAAACTCGCCCGGTTACAAAGGTATGTGTATTTTTCCCGTAGGCCTTTGTAGTTAATGGTTTCGAGTATCAGACCAGGGAAAATTTTGATGGTTTCTCAACCATTCCTTAACACCAAACTCCCATATCTCGCGAACGGATTGACGAACTCGAGAAATTCCTGTTGCACCTGAAAGTGGAAACTCGACCGGTTACAACGGTATGTGCATCTTTGCCCTAGACCATAGGAGTTATTGGTTTCAAGTATCAGACTTGCGAAAATTTTTATGGTTCCTCAACCATTCCATAACTTCAAACTCCCAGATCTCGCGAACGGATTGATGAACTCGAGAAATTCCTGTTGCATCTGAAAGTAGAAACTCGCCCGATTACAATGGTATGTGTACTTTTCCCCTAGGTCATTCCAGTTATTCGTTTGGAATATCAGACCAGCGAATATTGTGATGGTTCCTCAACCATTCCTTAACTTCAAACTCCCATATATCGCGAACGGATAGACGAATTCGAGAAATTCCTGTTGTAACTGAAAGTAGAAACTCACCCGATTACAAGGCTGTGTGTGCTTTTCCCCTAGGCCACTCCAGTTGTTGTTATCGAAAATCAGACTTGCGAAAATTTTAATTGTTTCTCAACCATCTCTTAACTTCAAACTCCCATATCTCGCGAACGGTTGACGAACTCGAGAAATTCCTGTTGCATCTGAAAGTAGAAACTCGCCCGATTACAATGGTGTGTGTACTTTTCCCCTAGGCCATTCCAGTAATTGGTTTCGAGTATCAGACCAGCGAAAATTTTGATAGTTTCTCAAACATTCCTTAACTTCAAACCCCCATATCTCGCGAACGGATTGACGAACTCGAGAAATTCCTGTTGCATCTGAAAGTAGAGGCTCGCCCGATTACAATGGTGTGTGTATTTTTCCCCTAGGCCTCTGTAGTTATTGGTTTCGAGTATCAGACTTGCGAAAATTTTGATGTTTTCTCAACCATTCCTTAACTTCAAACTCCCATATCTCGCGAACGGTTGACGAACTCGAGAAACTCCTGTTGCATCTGAAAGTAGAAACTCGCCCCATTACAACGGTGTGTGTATTTTTCCCCTAGGTCATTCCAGTTATTGGTTTCGAGTATCAGACTTGTGAAAATTTTGATGTTTTCTCAACCGTTCCTTAATTTCAAACTCCCATATCTCGCGAACAGATTGACGAACTCGAGAAATTCCTGTTGCATGTGGAAGTAGAAATTCGCCCGATTACAACGGTATGTGTATTTTTCCCCCAGGCCATTCCAGTTATTGGCTTCGAGTAACAGACTTGCGAAAAATTTGATGGTTTCTCAACCATTCCTTAAATTCAAACTCCCATATCTCGCGAACGGATTAACGAACTCGAGTTATTCCTGTTGAATCTGAAAGTAGAAACTCGCCCGATTACAAAGGTATGTGTATTTTTGCCCTAGGCCATTCCAGTTATTGGTTTCGAGTATCAGACCAGCGAAAACTTTGATTGTTTCTCATCCATTCCTTACCTTCATACACCCATATCTCGCGACGGAATGATGAACTCGAGAAATTCCTGTTGCATCTGAAACAGAAACTCGTCCGATACAATGGTATGTGTATTTTTGCCCTAGGCCGTAGTAGTTATTGGATTCGGGTATCAGACCTGCGAAAATTGTGAAGGTTTCTCAACCATTCCTTAACTTCAAACTCCCATATCTCGCGAACGGATTGACGAGCTCGAGAAATTCCTATTGCATCTGAAAGCACAAACTCGCCCGATTACAACGGTATTTGTGTTTTTGCCCTAGGCCTTTGTAGTTATTGGTTTCGAGTATCAGACTTGCGAAAATTTTGATGGTTTCTCAACGATTCCTTAACTTCAAACTCCCATACCTCGCGAACGGATCGGCGAACTCGAGGAATTCCTGTTGCATCTGAAAGTAGAAACTCGCCCGATTACAGTGGTGTGTGTACTTTTCCCTTAGGCCATTCCAGTTATTGGTTTCGAGTATCAGACCAGCGAAAATTTTGATGGTTTCTCAACCATTCCTTAAATTCAAACTGTCTTATCTCGCGAACGGATTGACGAACTCGAGAAATTCCTGTTGCATCTGAAAGTAGAAACTCGCCCGATTACAACGGTATGTGTATTTCTACCCTAGGCCATTGTAGTTATTGGTTTCGAGTATCAGACTTACGAAAATTTTGATGGTTTCTCAACCATTCCTTAACTTCAAACTCCCATATCTCTCGAACGGATTGACGAACTCGAGAATTTCCTATTGCATCTGAAAGCAGAAACTCGCCCGATTACAATGGTGTGTGTACTTTTCCCCTAGGCCATTCCAGTAATTGGTTTCGAGTATCAGACCAGCGAAAATTTTGATGGTTTCTCAAACATTCCTTAACTTCAAACCCCCATATCTCGCGAACGGATTGACGAACTCGAGAAATTCCTGTTGCATCTGAAAGTAGAGGCTCGCCCGATTACAATGGTGTGTGTATTTTTCCCCTAGGCCTCTGTAGTTATTGGTTTCGAGTATCAGACTTGCGAAAATTTTGATGTTTTCTCAACCATTCCTTAACTTCAAACTCCCATATCTCGCGAACGGTTGACGAACTCGAGAAACTCCTGTTGCATCTGATAGTAGAAACTCGCCCCATTACAACGGTGTGTGTATTTTTCCCCTAGGCCATTCCAGTTATTGGTTTCGAGTATCAGACTTGTGAAAATTTTGATGGTTTCTCAACCGTTCCTTAACTTCAAACTCCCATATCTCGCGAACAGATTGACGAACTCGAGAAATTCCTGTTGCATGTGGAAGTAGAAATTCGCCCGATTACAACGGTATGTGTATTTTTCCCCCAGGCCATTCCAGTTATTGGTTTCGAGTAACAGACTTGCGAAAATTTTGATGGTTTCTCCAGCATTCCTTAACTTCAAACTCCCATATCTCGCGAACCGATTGACGATCTCAAGAAATTCCTGTTGCATCTGAAAGTAGAAACACGCCCGATTACAAGGGTATGTGAATTTTTCCCCTAGGCCCTTGTAATTACTGGTTTCGCGTATCAGACTTGCGAAAATTTTGATGGTTTCTGAACAATTCCTTAAGTTGAAACTACCATGTCTCGCGAAAGGATTGACCAACTCGAGAAATTCCTGTTGCATCTGAAAGTAGAAGCTCGCCCGATTACAACGGTATGTGTATTTGTGCCCTAGGCCATAGTAGTTATTGTTTTCGAGTATCCGACTTGTGAAAATTTTGATGGTTTCTCAAACATTCCTTAACTTCAAACTCCCATTTCTCGCGAACGGATTGACGCACACGTGAAATTCCGGTTGAATCTGGAAGAAGAAAGTCTCCCGATTACAACGGTATGTGTATTTTTCCCCTAAGCCTTTGTAGTTATTGGTTTCGAGTATCAGACTTGCGAAAATTTTGATGGTTTCTCAACCGTTCCTTAATTTCAAACTCCCATATCTCGCGAACGGATTGACGAACTCGAGAAATTCCTGTTGCATTTGAAAGTATAAACTCTCCCGATTACAAAGGTGTGTGTATTTTTCCCCTAGGGCTTTGTAGTTATTGGTTTCGAGTATCAGACTTCCGAAAATTGTGATGGTCTCACAACCATTCCATAACTTCAAACTCCCATATCTCGCAAACGGATTGATGAACTCGATTATTTCCTGTTGCTTTTGGAAGTAGAAACTCGCCCCATTACGATGGTGTGTGCTTTTCCCCTATGCCATTCCAGTTATTGGTTTCGAGTATCACACTTGCGAAAATTTTGATGGTTTCTCAACCATTCCTTAACTTCAAACTCCCATATCTCGCGAACGGATTAACGAACTCGAGAAATTCCTGTTGCATCTGAAACCAGAAACTCGTCTGATTACAACGGTATGTGTATTTTTGCCCTAGGCCGTAGTAGTTATTGGTTTCGAGTATCAGACTTGCGAAAATTTTGATGGTTTCTCAACCATTCCTTAATTTCAAACTCCCATATCTCGCGAACGGAATGACGAACTCGAGAAATTCCTGTTGCTTCTGAAAGTAGAAACTCGCCCGATTACAATGGTGTGGGTACTTTTCCCCTAGGCCATTCCAGTTCTTGGTTTCGGGTATCAGACTTGCGAAAATTGTGATGGTTACTCAACCATTCCTTAACTTCAAACTCCCATATCTCGCGAACGGATTGACGCACTCGAGAAGTTCCTGTTGCATCTGAAAGTAGAAACTCGCCCCATTACAAAGATATGTGCGTTTTTCCCCTAGGCCTTTGTAGTTATTGGTTTCGGGTGTCAGACTTGCGAAGATTTTGATGTTTTCTCAACCATTCCTTAACTTCAAACTCCCATATCTCGCGAACGGATTGACGAACTCGAGGAATTCCTGTTTCATCTGAAAGTAGAAACTCGCCCCATTACAATGGTATGTGTACTTTTCCCCTAGGCCATTCCAGTTATTGGTTTCGAGTATCACACTTGCCAAAATTTTGATGGTTTCTCAACCATTCCTTAACTTCAAACTCCCATATCTCGCGAACGGATTGACGAACTCGAGAAATTCCTGTTGCATCTGAAAGTAGAAACTCGCCCCATTACAATGGTGTGTGCACTTTTCCCCTAGGCCATTCCAGTTATTGGTTTCGATTATCAGTTTTGCGAAAATTTTGATGGTTTCTCAAGCATTCCTTAACTTCAAACTCCCATATCTCGCGAACGGATTGACAAGCTCGAGAAATTCCTGTTGCATCTGAAAGTATAAACTCGCCCGATTACAAAGGTGTGTGTATTTTTCCCCTAGGGCTTTGTAGTTATTGGTTTCGAGTATCAGACTTCCGAAAATTGTGATGGTCTCACAACCATTCCATAACTTCAAACTCCCATATCTCGCAAACGGATTGACGAACTCGATTATTTCCTGTTGCTTCTGGAAGTAGAAACTCGCCCCATTACGATGGTGTGTGCTTTTCCCCTATGCCATTCCAGTTATTGGTTTCGAGTATCACACTGGCGAAAATTTTGATGGATTCTCAACCATTCCTTAACTTCAAACTCCCATATCTCGCGAACGGATTAACGAACTCGAGAAATTCCTGTTGCATCTGAAAACAGAAACTCGTCTGATTACAACGGTATGTGTATTTTTGCCCTAGGCCATAGTAGTTATTGGTTTCGAGTATCAGACTTGCGAAAATTTTGATGGTTTCTCAATCATTCCTTAATTTCAAACTCCCATATCTCGCGAACGGAATGACGAACTCGAGAAATTCCTGTTGCTTCTGAAAGTAGAAACTCGCCCGATTACAATGGTGTGTGTACTTTCCCCTAGGCCATTCCAGTTCTTGGTTTCGAGTATCAGACTTGCGAAAATTGTGATGGTTTCTCAACCATTCGTTAATTTCAAACTCCCATATCTCGCGAACGGATTGACGAACTCGAGAAATTCCTGTTGCATCTGAAACCAGAAACACGTCCGATTACAACGGCATGTGTATTTTTGCCCTAGGCCATAGTAGTTATTGCTTTCGAGTATCAGACTTGCGAAAATTTTGATGGTTTCTCAAGCATTCCTTAACTTCAAACTCCCATATCTCGCGAACGGATTGACGAACTCGATTATTTCCTGTTGCATGTGAAAGTAGAAACTCGACCGATTAGAATGGTGTGTGCACTTTTCCCCTAGGTCATTCCAGTTATTCGTTTCTAGCATCAGAATTGCGAAAATTTTGATGGTTTCTCAACCATTCCTTAACTTCAAACTCCCATATGTCGCGAACGGCTTGACGAACTCGAGAAATTCCTGTTGCATCTGAAAGTAGAAACTCGGCCGATTACAAAGGTATGTGCATTTTTCCCCCAGGCCATAGTAGTTATTGGTTTCGAGTATCAGACTTGCGAAAATTCTGATGGTTTCTCAACCATTCGTTAATTTCAAACTCCCATATCTCGCGAACGGATTGACGAACTCGAGAATTTCCTGTTGCATCTGAAAGCAGAAACTCGTCCGATTACAACGGTATGTGTATTTTTGCCCCAGGCCATAGTAGTTATTGGTTTCGAGAATCAGACTTGCGAAAATTTTGATGGTTTCTCAACCATTCCTTAATTTCAAACTCCCATATGTCGCGAACGGATTGACGAACTCGAGAAATTCCTGTTGCATCTGAAAGTAGAAACTCGCCCGATTACAAAGGTATGTGTATTTTTCCCCTAGGCCATAGTAGTTATTGGTTTCGAGTATCAGACTTGCGAAAATTGTGATGGTTTCTCAACCGTTCCTTAATTTCAAACTCCCATATCTCGCGAACGGATTGACGAACTCGAGAAATTCCTGTTGCATCTGAAACCAGAAACTCGTCCGATTACAACGGTATGTGTATTTTTGCCCTAGGCCATAGTAGTTATTAGTTTCGAGTATCAGACTTGCGAAAATTTTGATGGTTTCTCAACCATTCCTTAACTTCAAACTCCGATATTTCACGAACGAATTGACGAATCCGAAAAATTTCTGTTGCACCTGAAAGTAGAAACACTCCCGATTAGAACAGTATGTGTATTTTTCCCCTAGGCCATAGCAGTTACTGGTTTCGAGTATCAGACTTCCGAAAATTTTGATGTTTTCACAACCATTCCTTAACTTCAAACTCCCATATCTCGCGAACGGATTGACGAACTCGAGAAATTCCTCTTGCATGTGGAAGTAGAAATTCGCCCGATTACAACGGAATGTGTATTTTTCCCCCAGGCCTTTGTAGTTATTGGTTTCGAGTATCAGACTTGCGAATATTTTGATGGTTTCTCAACCATTCCTTAACTTCATACTCCCATATCTCGCGAACGGAATGACGAACTCGAGAAATTCCTGTTGCTTCTGAAAGTAGAAACTCGCCCGATTACAATGGTGTGTGTACTTTTCCCCTAGGCAATTCCAGTTTTTGGTTTCGAGTATCAGTTTTGCGAAAATTTTGATGGTCTCACAACCATTCCTTAACTTCAAACTCCCATATCTCGCGAACGGATTGACGACCTCGAGGAATTCCTGTTGCACCTGAAAGTAGAAACTCGCCCCATTACAATGGTTTGTGTACTTTTCCCCTAGACCATTCCAGTTATTGGTTTCGAGTATCACACTTGCCAAAATTTTGATGGTTTCTCAACCACTACTTAACTTCAAACTCCCATATCTCGCGAACGGATTGACGAACTCGAGAAATTCCTGTTGCATCTGAAAGCAGAAACTCGCCCGATTACAACGGTATGTGCATTTTTAACCTAGGGCATTGTAGTTATTGGTTTCGAGTATCAGACTTGCGAAAATTTTGATGGTTTCTCAAGCATTCCTTAACTTCAAACTCCCATTTCTCGCGAACGGATTGACGAACTCGAGAAATTCCTGTTGCATCTGTAAGTAGAAACTAGCCCGATTACAATGGTGTGTGTACTTCTTCCCTAGGCCATTCCAGTTGTTGGTTTCGAGTATCAGACCAGCGAAAATTTTGATGGTTTCTCAACCATTCCTTAACTTCAAACTCCCATACCTCGCGAACGGATTGACGAACTCGAGAAATTCCTGTTGCATCTGAAAGCAGAAACTCGCCCGATTACAATGGTATGTGCATTTTTGCCCTAGGCCATAGTAGTTATTTGTTTCGAGTATCAGACTTGCGAACATTTTGATGGTTTCTCAACCGTTCCTTAACTTCAAACTCCAATATCTCGCGAACGGATTGACGACCTCGAGAAATTCCTGTTGCATCTGAATGTAGAAACTAGCCCGATTACATCGGTGTGTGTACTTTTTCCCTAGGCCATTCCAGTTGTTGGTTTCGAGTATCAGACCAGCGAAAATTTTGATGGTTTCTCAACCATTCCTTAACTTCAAACTCCCATATCTCGCGAACGGAGTGACGAACTCGAGAAATTCCTGTTGCATCTGAAAGTAGAAACTAGCCCGATTACAATGGTGTGTGTACTTTTCCCCTAGGCCATTCCAGTTATTGGTATCGAGTATCAGACCAGCGAAAATTTTGATGGTATCTCAACCATTCCTTAACTTCAAACTCCAATATCTCGCGAACGGATTGACGAATTCGAGAAATTCCTGTTGCATCTGAAAGTAGAAACTAGCCCGATTACAATGGTTTGTGTACTTTTTCCCTAGGCCATTCCAGTTCTTGGTTTCGAGTATCAGACCAGCGAAAATTTTGATGGTTTCTCAACCATTCCTTAACACAAACTCCCATATCTCGCGAACGGATTGACGAACTCGAGAAATTCCTGTTGCATCTGAAAGCAGAAACTCGCCCGATTACAACGGTACGTGCATTTTTGCCCTAGGCCATAGTAGTTATTGGTTTCGAGTATCAGACTTGCGAAAATTTCGATGGTTTCTCAACCATTCCTTAACTTCAAACTCCCATACCTCGCGAACGGATTGACGAACTCGAGAAATTCCTGTTGCATCTGAAAGTAGAAACTAGCCCGATTACAATGGTGTGTGTACTTTTTCCCTAGGCCATTCCAGTTGTTGGTTTCGAGCATAAGACCAGCGAAAATTTTGATGGTTTCTCATCCATTCCTTAACACAAACTCCCATATCTCGCGAACGGATTGACGAACTCGAGAAATTCCTGTTGCATCTGAAAGCAGAAACTCGCCCGATTACAACGGTATGTGTATTTTTCCCCTAGGCCATTGTAGTTATTGGTTTCGAGTATCAGACTTGCGAACATTTTGATGGTTTCTCAACCATTCCTTAAATTCAAACTCCCATATCTCGCGAACGGATTGACGAACTCGAGAAATTCCTGTTGCATCTGAAAGTAGAAACTAGCCCGATTACAATGGTGTGTGTACTTTTCCCCTAGGCCATTCCAGTTATTCGTTTCTAGCATCACAATTTCGACAATTTTGATGGTTTCTCAACCACTCAATAACTTCAAACTCCCATATCTCGCGAACGGATAGACGAACTCGAGAAATTCCTATTGCATCTGAAAGCAGAAACTCGCCCGATTACAACGGTATGTGTATTTTTCCCCTAGGCCATTGTAGTTATTGGTTTCGAGTATCAGACTTGCGAAAATTTTGATGGTTTCTCAACCATTCCTTAACTTCAAACTCCCATATCTCGCGAACGGAATGACGAAATCGAGAAATTCCTGTTGCATCTGAAAGTAGAAACTCGCCCGATTACAATGGTGTGTGTACTTTTCCCCTAGGCCATAGTAGTTATTGGTTTCGAGTATCACACTTGCCAAAATTTTGATGGTTTCTCAACCACTACTTAACTTCAAACTCCCATATCTCGCGAACGGATTGACGAACTCGAGAAATTCCTGTTGCATCTGAAAGCAGAAACTCGCCCGATTACAACGGTATGTGCATTTTTGCCCTAGGCCATAGTAGTTATTGGTTTCGAGTATCAGACTTGCGAAAATTTCGATGGTTCCTCAACCATTCCTTAACTTCAAACTCCCATTTCTCGCGAACGGATTGACGAACTCGAGAAATTCCTGTTGCATCTGTAAGTAGAAACTAGCCCGATTACAATGGTGTGTGTACTTCTTCCCTAGGCCATTCCAGTTGTTGGTTTCGAGTATCAGACCAGCGAAAATTTTGATGGTTTCTCAACCATTCCTTAACTTCAAACTCCCATACCTCGCGAACGGATTGACGAACTCGAGAAATTCCTGTTGCATCTGAAAGCAGAAACTCGCCCGATTACAATGGTATGTGCATTTTTGCCCTAGGCCATAGTAGTTATTTGTTTCGAGTATCAGACTTGCGAACATTTTGATGGTTTCTCAACCGTTCCTTAACTTCAAACTCCAATATCTCGCGAACGGATTGACGACCTCGAGAAATTCCTGTTGCATCTGAATGTAGAAACTAGCCCGATTACATCGGTGTGTGTACTTTTTCCCTAGGCCATTCCAGTTGTTGGTTTCGAGTATCAGACCAGCGAAAATTTTGATGGTTTCTCAACCATTCCTTAACTTCAAACTCCCATATCTCGCGAACGGAGTGACGAACTCGAGAAATTCCTGTTGCATCTGAAAGTAGAAACTAGCCCGATTACAATGGTGTGTGTACTTTTCCCCTAGGCCATTCCAGTTATTGGTATCGAGTATCAGACCAGCGAAAATTTTGATGGTATCTCAACCATTCCTTAACTTCAAACTCCAATATCTCGCGAACGGATTGACGAATTCGAGAAATTCCTGTTGCATCTGAAAGTAGAAACTAGCCCGATTACAATGGTTTGTGTACTTTTTCCCTAGGCCATTCCAGTTCTTGGTTTCGAGTATCAGACCAGCGAAAATTTTGATGGTTTCTCAACCATTCCTTAACACAAACTCCCATATCTCGCGAACGGATTGACGAACTCGAGAAATTCCTGTTGCATCTGAAAGCAGAAACTCGCCCGATTACAACGGTACGTGCATTTTTGCCCTAGGCCATAGTAGTTATTGGTTTCGAGTATCAGACTTGCGAAAATTTCGATGGTTTCTCAACCATTCCTTAACTTCAAACTCCCATATCTCGCGAACGGATTGACGAACTCGAGAAATTCCTGTTGCATCTGAAAGTAGAAACTAGCCCGATTACAATGGTGTGTGTACTTTTTCCCTAGGCCATTCCAGTTGTTGGTTTCGAGTATAAGACCAGCGAAAATTTTGATGGTTTCTCATCCATTCCTTAACACAAACTCCCATATCTCGCGAACGGATTGACGAACTCGAGAAATTCCTGTTGCATCTGAAAGCAGAAACTCGCCCGATTACAACGGTATGTGTATTTTTCCCCTAGGCCATTGTAGTTATTGGTTTCGAGTATCAGACTTGCGAACATTTTGATGGTTTCTCAACCATTCCTTAAATTCAAACTCCCATATCTCGCGAACGGATTGACGAACTCGAGAAATTCCTGTTGCATCTGAAAGTAGAAACTAGCCCGATTACAATGGTGTGTGTACTTTTCCCCTAGGCCATTCCAGTTATTCGTTTCTAGCATCACAATTTCGACAATTTTGATGGTTTCTCAACCACTCAATAACTTCAAACTCCCATATCTCGCGAACGGATAGACGAACTCGAGAAATTCCTATTGCATCTGAAAGCAGAAACTCGCCCGATTACAACGGTATGTGTATTTTTCCCCTAGGCCATTGTAGTTATTGGTTTCGAGTATCAGACTTGCGAAAATTTTGATGGTTTCTCAAGCATTCCTTAACTTCAAACTCCCATATCTCGCGAACGGATTGACGAACTCGAGAAATTCCTGTTGCATCTGATAGTAGAAACTCGCCCGATTACACTGGTATTTGTATTTTTGCCCTAGGCCACAGTAGTTATTGGTTTCGAGTATCAGACTTGCGAAAATTCTGATGGTTTCTCAACCATTCGTTAATTTCAAACTCCCAAATCTCGCGAACGGATTGACGAACTCGAGAATTTCCTGTTGCATCTGAAAGCAGAAACTCGTCCGATTACAACGGTATGTGTATTTTTGCCCCAGGCCATAGTAGTTATTGGTTTCGAGAATCAGACTTGCGAAAATTTTGATGGTTTCTCAACCATTCCTTAATTTCAAACTCCCATATGTCGCGAACGGATTGACGAACTCGAGAAATTCCTGTTGCATCTGAAAGTAGAAACTCGCCCGATTACAAAGGTATGTGTATTTTTCCCCTAGGCCATAGTAGTTATTGGTTTCGAGTATCAGACTTGCGAAAATTGTGATGGTTTCTCAACCGTTCCTTAATTTCAAACTCCCATATCTCGCGAACGGATTGACGAACTCGAGAAATTCCTGTTGCATCTGAAACCAGAAACTCGTCCGATTACAACGGTATGTGTATTTTTGCCCTAGGCCATAGTAGTTATTAGTTTCGAGTATCAGACTTGCGAAAATTTTGATGGTTTCTCAACCATTCCTTAACTTCAAACTCCGATATTTCACGAACGAATTGGCGAATCCGAAAAATTTCTGTTGCACCTGAAAGTAGAAACACTCCCGATTAGAACAGTATGTGTATTTTTCCCCTAGGCCATAGCAGTTACTGGTTTCGAGTATCAGACTTCCGAAAATTTTGATGTTTTCACAACCATTCCTTAACTTCAAACTCCCATATCTCGCGAACGGATTGACGAACTCGAGAAATTCCTCTTGCATGTGGAAGTAGAAATTCGCCCGATTACAACGGAATGTGTATTTTTCCCCCAGGCCTTTGTAGTTATTGGTTTCGAGTATCAGACTTGCGAATATTTTGATGGTTTCTCAACCATTCCTTAACTTCATACTCCCATATCTCGCGAACGGAATGACGAACTCGAGAAATTCCTGTTGCTTCTGAAAGTAGAAACTCGCCCGATTACAATGGTGTGTGTACTTTTCCCCTAGGCAATTCCAGTTTTTGGTTTCGAGTATCAGTTTTGCGAAAATTTTGATGGTCTCACAACCATTCCTTAACTTCAAACTCCCATATCTCGCGAACGGATTGACGACCTCGAGGAATTCCTGTTGCACCTGAAAGTAGAAACTCGCCCCATTACAATGGTTTGTGTACTTTTCCCCTAGACCATTCCAGTTATTGGTTTCGAGTATCAGACCAGCGAAAATTTTGATGGTTTCTCAACCATTCCTTAACTTCAAACTCCCATACCTCGCGAACGGATTGACGAACTCGAGAAATTCCTGTTGCATCTGAAAGCAGAAACTCGCCCGATTACAATGGTATGTGCATTTTTGCCCTAGGCCATAGTAGTTATTTGTTTCGAGTATCAGACTTGCGAACATTTTGATGGTTTCTCAACCGTTCCTTAACTTCAAACTCCAATATCTCGCGAACGGATTGACGACCTCGAGAAATTCCTGTTGCATCTGAATGTAGAAACTAGCCCGATTACATCGGTGTGTGTACTTTTTCCCTAGGCCATTCCAGTTGTTGGTTTCGAGTATCAGACCAGCGAAAATTTTGATGGTTTCTCAACCATTCCTTAACTTCAAACTCCCATATCTCGCGAACGGAGTGACGAACTCGAGAAATTCCTGTTGCATCTGAAAGTAGAAACTAGCCCGATTACAATGGTGTGTGTACTTTTCCCCTAGGCCATTCCAGTTATTGGTATCGAGTATCAGACCAGCGAAAATTTTGATGGTATCTCAACCATTCCTTAACTTCAAACTCCAATATCTCGCGAACGGATTGACGAATTCGAGAAATTCCTGTTGCATCTGAAAGTAGAAACTAGCCCGATTACAATGGTTTGTGTACTTTTTCCCTAGGCCATTCCAGTTCTTGGTTTCGAGTATCAGACCAGCGAAAATTTTGATGGTTTCTCAACCATTCCTTAACACAAACTCCCATATCTCGCGAACGGATTGACGAACTCGAGAAATTCCTGTTGCATCTGAAAGCAGAAACTCGCCCGATTACAACGGTACGTGCATTTTTGCCCTAGGCCATAGTAGTTATTGGTTTCGAGTATCAGACTTGCGAAAATTTCGATGGTTTCTCAACCATTCCTTAACTTCAAACTCCCATATCTCGCGAACGGATTGACGAACTCGAGAAATTCCTGTTGCATCTGAAAGTAGAAACTAGCCCGATTACAATGGTGTGTGTACTTTTTCCCTAGGCCATTCCAGTTGTTGGTTTCGAGTATAAGACCAGCGAAAATTTTGATGGTTTCTCATCCATTCCTTAACACAAACTCCCATATCTCGCGAACGGATTGACGAACTCGAGAAATTCCTGTTGCATCTGAAAGCAGAAACTCGCCCGATTACAACGGTATGTGTATTTTTCCCCTAGGCCATTGTAGTTATTGGTTTCGAGTATCAGACTTGCGAACATTTTGATGGTTTCTCAACCATTCCTTAAATTCAAACTCCCATATCTCGCGAACGGATTGACGAACTCGAGAAATTCCTGTTGCATCTGAAAGTAGAAACTAGCCCGATTACAATGGTGTGTGTACTTTTCCCCTAGGCCATTCCAGTTATTCGTTTCTAGCATCACAATTTCGACAATTTTGATGGTTTCTCAACCACTCAATAACTTCAAACTCCCATATCTCGCGAACGGATAGACGAACTCGAGAAATTCCTATTGCATCTGAAAGCAGAAACTCGCCCGATTACAACGGTATGTGTATTTTTCCCCTAGGCCATTGTAGTTATTGGTTTCGAGTATCAGACTTGCGAAAATTTTGATGGTTTCTCAAGCATTCCTTAACTTCAAACTCCCATATCTCGCGAACGGATTGACGAACTCGAGAAATTCCTGTTGCATCTGATAGTAGAAACTCGCCCGATTACACTGGTATTTGTATTTTTGCCCTAGGCCACAGTAGTTATTGGTTTCGAGTATCAGACTTGCGAAAATTCTGATGGTTTCTCAACCATTCGTTAATTTCAAACTCCCATATCTCGCGAACGGATTGACGAACTCGAGAATTTCCTGTTGCATCTGAAAGCAGAAACTCGTCCGATTACAACGGTATGTGTATTTTTGCCCCAGGCCATAGTAGTTATTGGTTTCGAGAATCAGACTTGCGAAAATTTTGATGGTTTCTCAACCATTCCTTAATTTCAAACTCCCATATGTCGCGAACGGATTGACGAACTCGAGAAATTCCTGTTGCATCTGAAAGTAGAAACTCGCCCGATTACAAAGGTATGTGTATTTTTCCCCTAGGCCATAGTAGTTATTGGTTTCGAGTATCAGACTTGCGAAAATTGTGATGGTTTCTCAACCGTTCCTTAATTTCAAACTCCCATATCTCGCGAACGGATTGACGAACTCGAGAAATTCCTGTTGCATCTGAAACCAGAAACTCGTCCGATTACAACGGTATGTGTATTTTTGCCCTAGGCCATAGTAGTTATTAGTTTCGAGTATCAGACTTGCGAAAATTTTGATGGTTTCTCAACCATTCCTTAACTTCAAACTCCGATATTTCACGAACGAATTGGCGAATCCGAAAAATTTCTGTTGCACCTGAAAGTAGAAACACTCCCGATTAGAACAGTATGTGTATTTTTCCCCTAGGCCATAGCAGTTACTGGTTTCGAGTATCAGACTTCCGAAAATTTTGATGTTTTCACAACCATTCCTTAACTTCAAACTCCCATATCTCGCGAACGGATTGACGAACTCGAGAAATTCCTCTTGCATGTGGAAGTAGAAATTCGCCCGATTACAACGGAATGTGTATTTTTCCCCCAGGCCTTTGTAGTTATTGGTTTCGAGTATCAGACTTGCGAATATTTTGATGGTTTCTCAACCATTCCTTAACTTCATACTCCCATATCTCGCGAACGGAATGACGAACTCGAGAAATTCCTGTTGCTTCTGAAAGTAGAAACTCGCCCGATTACAATGGTGTGTGTACTTTTCCCCTAGGCAATTCCAGTTTTTGGTTTCGAGTATCAGTTTTGCGAAAATTTTGATGGTCTCACAACCATTCCTTAACTTCAAACTCCCATATCTCGCGAACGGATTGACGACCTCGAGGAATTCCTGTTGCACCTGAAAGTAGAAACTCGCCCCATTACAATGGTTTGTGTACTTTTCCCCTAGACCATTCCAGTTATTGGTTTCGAGTATCACACTTGCCAAAATTTTGATGGTTTCTCAACCACTACTTAACTTCAAACTCCCATATCTCGCGAACGGATTGACGAACTCGAGAAATTCCTGTTGCATCTGAAAGCAGAAACTCGCCCGATTACAACGGTATGTGCATTTTTGCCCTAGGCCATAGTAGTTATTGGTTTCGAGTATCAGACTTGCGAAAATTTCGATGGTTCCTCAACCATTCCTTAACTTCAAACTCCCATTTCTCGCGAACGGATTGACGAACTCGAGAAATTCCTGTTGCATCTGTAAGTAGAAACTAGCCCGATTACAATGGTGTGTGTACTTCTTCCCTAGGCCATTCCAGTTGTTGGTTTCGAGTATCAGACCAGCGAAAATTTTGATGGTTTCTCAACCATTCCTTAACTTCAAACTCCCATACCTCGCGAACGGATTGACGAACTCGAGAAATTCCTGTTGCATCTGAAAGCAGAAACTCGCCCGATTACAATGGTATGTGCATTTTTGCCCTAGGCCATAGTAGTTATTTGTTTCGAGTATCAGACTTGCGAACATTTTGATGGTTTCTCAACCGTTCCTTAACTTCAAACTCCAATATCTCGCGAACGGATTGACGACCTCGAGAAATTCCTGTTGCATCTGAATGTAGAAACTAGCCCGATTACATCGGTGTGTGTACTTTTTCCCTAGGCCATTCCAGTTGTTGGTTTCGAGTATCAGACCAGCGAAAATTTTGATGGTTTCTCAACCATTCCTTAACTTCAAACTCCCATATCTCGCGAACGGAGTGACGAACTCGAGAAATTCCTGTTGCATCTGAAAGTAGAAACTAGCCCGATTACAATGGTGTGTGTACTTTTCCCCTAGGCCATTCCAGTTATTGGTATCGAGTATCAGACCAGCGAAAATTTTGATGGTATCTCAACCATTCCTTAACTTCAAACTCCAATATCTCGCGAACGGATTGACGAATTCGAGAAATTCCTGTTGCATCTGAAAGTAGAAACTAGCCCGATTACAATGGTTTGTGTACTTTTTCCCTAGGCCATTCCAGTTCTTGGTTTCGAGTATCAGACCAGCGAAAATTTTGATGGTTTCTCAACCATTCCTTAACACAAACTCCCATATCTCGCGAACGGATTGACGAACTCGAGAAATTCCTGTTGCATCTGAAAGCAGAAACTCGCCCGATTACAACGGTACGTGCATTTTTGCCCTAGGCCATAGTAGTTATTGGTTTCGAGTATCAGACTTGCGAAAATTTCGATGGTTTCTCAACCATTCCTTAACTTCAAACTCCCATATCTCGCGAACGGATTGACGAACTCGAGAAATTCCTGTTGCATCTGAAAGTAGAAACTAGCCCGATTACAATGGTGTGTGTACTTTTTCCCTAGGCCATTCCAGTTGTTGGTTTCGAGCATAAGACCAGCGAAAATTTTGATGGTTTCTCATCCATTCCTTAACACAAACTCCCATATCTCGCGAACGGATTGACGAACTCGAGAAATTCCTGTTGCATCTGAAAGCAGAAACTCGCCCGATTACAACGGTATGTGTATTTTTCCCCTAGGCCATTGTAGTTATTGGTTTCGAGTATCAGACTTGCGAACATTTTGATGGTTTCTCAACCATTCCTTAAATTCAAACTCCCATATCTCGCGAACGGATTGACGAACTCGAGAAATTCCTGTTGCATCTGAAAGTAGAAACTAGCCCGATTACAATGGTGTGTGTACTTTTCCCCTAGGCCATTCCAGTTATTCGTTTCTAGCATCACAATTTCGACAATTTTGATGGTTTCTCAACCACTCAATAACTTCAAACTCCCATATCTCGCGAACGGATAGACGAACTCGAGAAATTCCTATTGCATCTGAAAGCAGAAACTCGCCCGATTACAACGGTATGTGTATTTTTCCCCTAGGCCATTGTAGTTATTGGTTTCGAGTATCAGACTTGCGAAAATTTTGATGGTTTCTCAACCATTCCTTAACTTCAAACTCCCATATCTCGCGAACGGAATGACGAAATCGAGAAATTCCTGTTGCATCTGAAAGTAGAAACTCGCCCGATTACAATGGTGTGTGTACTTTTCCCCTAGGCCATAGTAGTTATTGGTTTCGAGTATCACACTTGCCAAAATTTTGATGGTTTCTCAACCACTACTTAACTTCAAACTCCCATATCTCGCGAACGGATTGACGAACTCGAGAAATTCCTGTTGCATCTGAAAGCAGAAACTCGCCCGATTACAACGGTATGTGCATTTTTGCCCTAGGCCATAGTAGTTATTGGTTTCGAGTATCAGACTTGCGAAAATTTCGATGGTTCCTCAACCATTCCTTAACTTCAAACTCCCATTTCTCGCGAACGGATTGACGAACTCGAGAAATTCCTGTTGCATCTGTAAGTAGAAACTAGCCCGATTACAATGGTGTGTGTACTTCTTCCCTAGGCCATTCCAGTTGTTGGTTTCGAGTATCAGACCAGCGAAAATTTTGATGGTTTCTCAACCATTCCTTAACTTCAAACTCCCATACCTCGCGAACGGATTGACGAACTCGAGAAATTCCTGTTGCATCTGAAAGCAGAAACTCGCCCGATTACAATGGTATGTGCATTTTTGCCCTAGGCCATAGTAGTTATTTGTTTCGAGTATCAGACTTGCGAACATTTTGATGGTTTCTCAACCGTTCCTTAACTTCAAACTCCAATATCTCGCGAACGGATTGACGACCTCGAGAAATTCCTGTTGCATCTGAATGTAGAAACTAGCCCGATTACATCGGTGTGTGTACTTTTTCCCTAGGCCATTCCAGTTGTTGGTTTCGAGTATCAGACCAGCGAAAATTTTGATGGTTTCTCAACCATTCCTTAACTTCAAACTCCCATATCTCGCGAACGGAGTGACGAACTCGAGAAATTCCTGTTGCATCTGAAAGTAGAAACTAGCCCGATTACAATGGTGTGTGTACTTTTCCCCTAGGCCATTCCAGTTATTGGTATCGAGTATCAGACCAGCGAAAATTTTGATGGTATCTCAACCATTCCTTAACTTCAAACTCCAATATCTCGCGAACGGATTGACGAATTCGAGAAATTCCTGTTGCATCTGAAAGTAGAAACTAGCCCGATTACAATGGTTTGTGTACTTTTTCCCTAGGCCATTCCAGTTCTTGGTTTCGAGTATCAGACCAGCGAAAATTTTGATGGTTTCTCAACCATTCCTTAACACAAACTCCCATATCTCGCGAACGGATTGACGAACTCGAGAAATTCCTGTTGCATCTGAAAGCAGAAACTCGCCCGATTACAACGGTACGTGCATTTTTGCCCTAGGCCATAGTAGTTATTGGTTTCGAGTATCAGACTTGCGAAAATTTCGATGGTTTCTCAACCATTCCTTAACTTCAAACTCCCATATCTCGCGAACGGATTGACGAACTCGAGAAATTCCTGTTGCATCTGAAAGTAGAAACTAGCCCGATTACAATGGTGTGTGTACTTTTTCCCTAGGCCATTCCAGTTGTTGGTTTCGAGTATAAGACCAGCGAAAATTTTGATGGTTTCTCATCCATTCCTTAACACAAACTCCCATATCTCGCGAACGGATTGACGAACTCGAGAAATTCCTGTTGCATCTGAAAGCAGAAACTCGCCCGATTACAACGGTATGTGTATTTTTCCCCTAGGCCATTGTAGTTATTGGTTTCGAGTATCAGACTTGCGAACATTTTGATGGTTTCTCAACCATTCCTTAAATTCAAACTCCCATATCTCGCGAACGGATTGACGAACTCGAGAAATTCCTGTTGCATCTGAAAGTAGAAACTAGCCCGATTACAATGGTGTGTGTACTTTTCCCCTAGGCCATTCCAGTTATTCGTTTCTAGCATCACAATTTCGACAATTTTGATGGTTTCTCAACCACTCAATAACTTCAAACTCCCATATCTCGCGAACGGATAGACGAACTCGAGAAATTCCTATTGCATCTGAAAGCAGAAACTCGCCCGATTACAACGGTATGTGTATTTTTCCCCTAGGCCATTGTAGTTATTGGTTTCGAGTATCAGACTTGCGAAAATTTTGATGGTTTCTCAAGCATTCCTTAACTTCAAACTCCCATATCTCGCGAACGGATTGACGAACTCGAGAAATTCCTGTTGCATCTGATAGTAGAAACTCGCCCGATTACACTGGTATTTGTATTTTTGCCCTAGGCCACAGTAGTTATTGGTTTCGAGTATCAGACTTGCGAAAATTTTGACGGTTTCTCAAGCATTCCTTAACTTCAAACTCCCATATCTCGCGAACGGAATGGCGAACTCGAGAACTTCCTGTTGCACCTGAAAGCAGAAACTCGCCCGATTACAACGGTATGTGCATTTTTGCCCTAGGTCATAGTAGTTACTGGTTTCGAGTATCAGACGTGTGAAAATTTTGATGGTTTCTCAACCATTCCTTAACTTCAAACTCCCATATCTCGCGAACGCATTGACGAACTCGAGAAATTCCTGTCGTATCTGAAAGTAGAAACTCGCCCGATTAGAATGGTGTGTGTACTTTTCCCCTAGGCCATTCCAGTTATTGGTTTCGAGTATCAGCCTTGCGAAAATTTTGATAGTTTCTCAACCGTTCCTTAATTTCAAACTCCCATATCTCGCGAACGGATTGACGAACTCGAGAAATTCCTGTTGCATCTGAAAGCAGAAACTCGTCCGATTACAACGGCATGTGTATTTTTGCCCTAGGCCATAGTAGTTATTGGTTTCGAGAATCAGACTTGCGAAAGTTTTGATGGTTTCTCAACAATTCCTTAAGTTGAAACTCCCATGTCTCGCGAACGGATTGACCAACTCGAGAAATTCCTGTTGCATCTGAAAGTAGAAGCTCGCCCGATTACAACGGTATGTGTATTTGTGCCCTAGGCCATAGTAGTTATTGTTTTCGAGTATCCGACTTGCGAAAATTTTGATGGTTTCTCAACCATTCCTTAACTTCAAACTCCCATATCTCGCGAACGGATTGACGCACACGTGAAATTCCGGTTGAATCTGGAAGAAGAAAGTCTCCCGATTACAACGGTATGTGTATTTTTCCCCTAAGCCTTTGTAGTTATTGGTTACGAGTATCAGACATGCGAAAATTTTGATGGTTTCTCAACCGTTCCTTAACTTCAAACTCCCATATCTCGCGAACGGATTGACGAACTCGAGAAATTCCTCTTGCATGTGGAAGTAGAAATTCGCCCGATTACAACGGAATGTGTATTTTTCCCCCAGGCCTTTGTAGTTATTGGTTTCGAGTATCAGACTTGCGAATATTTTGATGGTTTCTCAACCATTCCTTAACTTCATACTCCCATATCTCGCGAACGGAATGACGAACTCGAGAAATTCCTGTTGCTTCTGAAAGTAGAAACTCGCCCGATTACAATGGTGTGTGTACTTTTCCCCTAGGCAATTCCAGTTTTTGGTTTCGAGTATCAGTTTTGCGAAAATTTTGATGGTCTCACAACCATTCCTTAACTTCAAACTCCCATATCTCGCGAACGGATTGACGACCTCGAGGAATTCCTGTTGCACCTGAAAGTAGAAACTCGCCCCATTACAATGGTTTGTGTACTTTTCCCCTAGACCATTCCAGTTATTGGTTTCGAGTATCACACTTGCCAAAATTTTGATGGTTTCTCAACCACTACTTAACTTCAAACTCCCATATCTCGCGAACGGATTGACGAACTCGAGAAATTCCTGTTGCATCTGAAAGCAGAAACTCGCCCGATTACAACGGTATGTGCATTTTTGCCCTAGGCCATAGTAGTTATTGGTTTCGAGTATCAGACTTGCGAAAATTTCGATGGTTCCTCAACCATTCCTTAACTTCAAACTCCCATTTCTCGCGAACGGATTGACGAACTCGAGAAATTCCTGTTGCATCTGTAAGTAGAAACTAGCCCGATTACAATGGTGTGTGTACTTCTTCCCTAGGCCATTCCAGTTGTTGGTTTCGAGTATCAGACCAGCGAAAATTTTGATGGTTTCTCAACCATTCCTTAACTTCAAACTCCCATACCTCGCGAACGGATTGACGAACTCGAGAAATTCCTGTTGCATCTGAAAGCAGAAACTCGCCCGATTACAATGGTATGTGCATTTTTGCCCTAGGCCATAGTAGTTATTTGTTTCGAGTATCAGACTTGCGAACATTTTGATGGTTTCTCAACCGTTCCTTAACTTCAAACTCCAATATCTCGCGAACGGATTGACGACCTCGAGAAATTCCTGTTGCATCTGAATGTAGAAACTAGCCCGATTACATCGGTGTGTGTACTTTTTCCCTAGGCCATTCCAGTTGTTGGTTTCGAGTATCAGACCAGCGAAAATTTTGATGGTTTCTCAACCATTCCTTAACTTCAAACTCCCATATCTCGCGAACGGAGTGACGAACTCGAGAAATTCCTGTTGCATCTGAAAGTAGAAACTAGCCCGATTACAATGGTGTGTGTACTTTTCCCCTAGGCCATTCCAGTTATTGGTATCGAGTATCAGACCAGCGAAAATTTTGATGGTATCTCAACCATTCCTTAACTTCAAACTCCAATATCTCGCGAACGGATTGACGAATTCGAGAAATTCCTGTTGCATCTGAAAGTAGAAACTAGCCCGATTACAATGGTTTGTGTACTTTTTCCCTAGGCCATTCCAGTTCTTGGTTTCGAGTATCAGACCAGCGAAAATTTTGATGGTTTCTCAACCATTCCTTAACACAAACTCCCATATCTCGCGAACGGATTGACGAACTCGAGAAATTCCTGTTGCATCTGAAAGCAGAAACTCGCCCGATTACAACGGTACGTGCATTTTTGCCCTAGGCCATAGTAGTTATTGGTTTCGAGTATCAGACTTGCGAAAATTTCGATGGTTTCTCAACCATTCCTTAACTTCAAACTCCCATATCTCGCGAACGGATTGACGAACTCGAGAAATTCCTGTTGCATCTGAAAGTAGAAACTAGCCCGATTACAATGGTGTGTGTACTTTTTCCCTAGGCCATTCCAGTTGTTGGTTTCGAGCATAAGACCAGCGAAAATTTTGATGGTTTCTCATCCATTCCTTAACACAAACTCCCATATCTCGCGAACGGATTGACGAACTCGAGAAATTCCTGTTGCATCTGAAAGCAGAAACTCGCCCGATTACAACGGTATGTGTATTTTTCCCCTAGGCCATTGTAGTTATTGGTTTCGAGTATCAGACTTGCGAACATTTTGATGGTTTCTCAACCATTCCTTAAATTCAAACTCCCATATCTCGCGAACGGATTGACGAACTCGAGAAATTCCTGTTGCATCTGAAAGTAGAAACTAGCCCGATTACAATGGTGTGTGTACTTTTCCCCTAGGCCATTCCAGTTATTCGTTTCTAGCATCACAATTTCGACAATTTTGATGGTTTCTCAACCACTCAATAACTTCAAACTCCCATATCTCGCGAACGGATAGACGAACTCGAGAAATTCCTATTGCATCTGAAAGCAGAAACTCGCCCGATTACAACGGTATGTGTATTTTTCCCCTAGGCCATTGTAGTTATTGGTTTCGAGTATCAGACTTGCGAAAATTTTGATGGTTTCTCAACCATTCCTTAACTTCAAACTCCCATATCTCGCGAACGGAATGACGAAATCGAGAAATTCCTGTTGCATCTGAAAGTAGAAACTCGCCCGATTACAATGGTGTGTGTACTTTTCCCCTACGCCTTTGTAGTTATTGGTTTCGAGTATCAGACTTCCGAAAATTTTGATGGTTACTCAACCATTCCTTAACTTCAAAGTCCCATATCTCGCGAACGGATTGACGAACTCGAGAAATTCCTGTTGCATCTGAAAGTAGAAACTAGCCCGATTACAATGGTGTGTGTACTTTTCCCCTAGGCCATTCCAGTTATTCGTTTCTAGCATCACAATTGCGACAATTTTGATGGTTTCTCAACCATTCCATAACTTCAAACTCCCATATCTCGCAAACGGATTGACGAACTCGATTATTTCCTGTTGCTTCTGGAAGTAGAAACTCGCCCCATTACGATGGTGTGTGATTTTCCCCTATGCCATTCCAGTTATTGGTTTCGAGTATCACACTTGCGAAAATTTTGATGGTTTCTCAACCATTCCTTAACTTCAAACTCCCATATCTCGCGAACGGATTAACGAACTCGAGAAATTCCTGTTGCATCTGAAACCAGAAACTCGTCTGATTACAACGGTATGTGTATTTTTGCCCTAGGCCATAGTAGTTATTGGTTTCGAGTATCAGACTTGCGAAAATTTTGATGGTTTCTCAACCATTCCTTAACTTCAAACTCCCATATCTCGCGAACGGAATGACGAACTCGAGAAATTCCTGTTGCTTCTGAAAGTAGAAACTCGCCCGATTACAATGGTGTGTGTACTTTTCCCCTAGGCCATTCCAGTTCTTGGTTTCGGGTATCAGACTTGCGAAAATTGTGATGGTTACTCAACCATTCCTTAACTTCAAACTCCCATATCTCGCGAACGGATTGACGCACTCGAGAAGTTCCTGTTGCATCTGAAAGTAGAAACTCGCCCGATTACAAAGATATGTGCGTTTTTCCCCTAGGACTTTGTAGTTATTGGTTTCGAGTATCACACTTGCGAAAATTTTGATGGATTCTCAACCATTCCTTAACTTCAAACTCCCATATCTCGCGAACGGATTAACGAACTCGAGAAATTCCTGTTGCATCTGAAAACAGAAACTCGTCTCATTACAACGGTATGTGTATTTTTGCCCTAGGCCATAGTAGTTATTGGTTTCGAGTATCAGACTTGCGAAAATTTTGATGGTTTCTCAACCATTCCTTAACTTCAAACTCCCATATCTCGCGAACGGAATGACGAACTCGAGAAATTCCTGTTGCTTCTGAAAGTAGAAACTCGCCCGATTACAATGGTGTGTGTACTTTTCCCCTAGGCCATTCCAGTTCTTGGTTTCGAGTATCAGACTTGCGAAAATTGTGATGGTTTCTCAATCATTCGTTAATTTCAAACTCCCATATCTCGCGAACGGATTGACGAACTCGAGAAATTCCTGTTGCATCTGAAACCAGAAACTCGTCCGATTACAACGGCATGTGTATTTTTGCCCTAGGCCATAGTAGTTATTGGTTTCGAGAATCAGACTTGCGAAAGTTTTGATGGTTTCTCAAGCATTCCTTAACTTCAAACTCCCATATCTCGCGAACGGATTGACGAACTCGATTATTTCCTGTTGCATGTGAAAGTAGAAACTCGACCGATTAGAATGGTGTGTGCACTTTTCCCCTAGGTCATTCCAGTTATTCGTTTCTAGCATCAGAATTGCGAAAATTTTGATGGTTTCTCAACCATTCCTTAACTTCAAACTCCCATATGTCGCGAACGGCTTGACGAACTCGAGAAATTCCTGTTGCATCTGAAAGTAGAAACTCGGCCGATTACAAAGGTATGTGTATTTTTCCCCCAGGCCATAGTAGTTATTGGTTTCGAGTATCAGACTTGCGAAAATTGTGATGGTTTCTCAACCATTCGTTAATTTCAAACTCCCATATCTCGCGAACGGATTGACGAACTCGAGAATTTCCTGTTGCATCTGAAAGCAGAAACTCGTCCGATTACAACGGTATGTGTATTCTTGCCCCAGGCCATAGTAGTTATTGGTTTCGAGAATCAGAATTGCGAAAATTTTGATGGTTTCTCAAACATTCCTTAACTTCAAACTCCCATATGTCGCGAACGGCTCGACGAACTCGAGAAATTCCTGTTGCATCTGAAAGTAGAAACTCGGCCGATTACAAAGGTATGTGTATTTTTCCCCTAGGCCATAGTAGTTATTGGTTTCGAGTATCAGACTTGCGAAAATAGTGATGGTTTCCCAACCATTCCTTAATTTCAAACTCCCATATCTCGCGAACTGATTGACGAACTCGAGAAATTCCGGTTGCATCTGGAAGAAGAAACTCCCCCGATTACAACGGTATGTGTATTTTTCCCCTAAGCAGTTGTAGTTATTGGTTTCTAGTATCAGACTTGGGAAAATTTTGATGGTTTCTCAACCGTTCCTTAATTTCAAACTCCCATATCTCGCGAACGGATTGACGAACTCGAGAAATTCCTGTTGCATCTGAAACCAGAAACTCGTCCGATTACAACGGTATGTGTATTTTTGCCCTAGGCCATAGTAGTTATTAGTTTCGAGTATCAGACTTGCGAAAATTTTGATGGTTTCTCAACCATTCCTTAACTTCAAACTCCGATATTTCACGAACGAATTGACGAATCCGAAAAATTTCTGTTGCACCTGAAAGTAGAAACACTCCCGATTAGAACAGTATGTGTATTTTTCCCCTAGGCCATAGCAGTTACTGGTTTCGAGTATCAGAATTCCGAAAATTTTGATGTTTTCACAACCATACCTTAACTTCAAACTCCCATATCTCGCGAACGGCTTGACGAACTCGAGAAATTCCTGTTGCATCTGAAAGTAGAAACTCGGCCGATTACAAAGGTATGTGTATTTTTCCCCCAGGCCATTCCAGTTATTCCTTTCTAGCATCACAATTGCGACAATTTTGATGGTTTCTCAACCATTCAATAACTTCAAACTCCCATATCTCGCGAACGGAATGACGAACTCGAGAAATTCCAGTTGCATCTGAAAGCAGAAACTCGCCCGATTACAATGGTGTGTGTACTTTTCCCCTAGGACATTCCAGTTCCTGGTTTCGGGTATCAGACTTGCGAAAATTGTGATGGTTACTCAACCATTCCTTAACTTCAAAGTCCCATATCTCGCGAACGGATTGACGCACTCGAGAAATTCCTGTTGCATCTGAAAGTAGAAACTCGCCCGATTACAAAGATATGTGTGTTTTTCCCCTAGGCCTTTGTAGTTATTGGTTTCGAGTATCAGACTTGCGAACATTTTGATGGTTTCTCAACCATTCCTTAACTTCAAACTCCCATATCTCGCGAACGGATTGACGAACTCGAGAAATTCCTGTTGCATCTGAAAGTAGAAACTAGCCCGATTACAATGGTGTTTGTACTTTTCCCCAAGGCATTTCCAGTTATTGGTTTCGAGTATCAGACCTGCGAAAATTTTGATGGTTTCTCAACCATTCCTTAACTTCCAACTCCCATATCTCGCGAACGGATTGACGAACTCGAGAAATTCCTGTTGCATCTGAAAGTAGAAACTAGCCCGATTACAATGGTGTGTGTACTTTTTCCCTAGGCCATTCCAGTTTTTGGTTTCGAGTATAAGACCATCGAAAATTTTGATGGTTTCTCATCCATTCCTTAACACAAACTCCCATATCTCGCGAACGGATTGACGAACTCGAGAAATTCCCGTTGCATCTGAAAGCAGAAACTCGCCCGATTACAACGGTATGTGTATTTTTCCCCTAGGCCATTGTAGTTATTGGTTTCGAGTATCAGACTTGCGAACATTTTGATGGTTTCTCAACCATTCCTTAAATTCAAACTCCCATATCTCGCGAACGGATTGACGAACTCGAGAAATTCCTGTTGCATCTGAAAGTAGAAACTAGCCCGATTACAATGGTGTGTGTACTTTTCCCCTAGGCCATTCCAGTTATTCGTTTCTACCATCACAATTGCGACAATTTTGATGGTTTCTCAACCATTCAATAAATTCAAACTCCCATATCTCGCGAACGGATAGACGAACTCGAGAAATTCCTGTTGCATCTGAAAGCAGGATCTCGCCCGATTACAATTGTATTTGTATTTTTGCCTTAGGCCACAGTAGTTATTGGTTTCGAGTATCAGACTTACGAAAATTTTTATGGTTTCTCAACCATTCCTTAACTCCAAACTCCGATATTTCACGAACGAATTGACGAATCCGAAAAATTTCTGTTGCACCTGAAAGTAGAAACACTCCCGATTAGAACAGTATGTGTATTTTTCCCCTAGGCCATAGCAGTTACTGGTTTCGAGTATCAGACTTCCGAAAATTTTGATGTTTTCACAACCATTCCTTAACTTCAAACTCCCATATCTCGCGAACGGATTGACGAACTCGAGAAATTCCTGCTGCATCTGAAAGTAGAAACTCTCCCGATTACAACGGTATGTGTATTTTTAACCTAGGGCATTGTAGTTATTGGTTTCGAGTATCAGACTTGCGAAAATTTTGATGGTTTCTCAAGCATTCCTTAACTTCAAACTCCCATATCTCGCGAACGGATTGACGAACTCGAGAAATTCCTGTTGCATCTGATAGTAGAAACTCGCCCGATTACACTGGTATTTGTATTTTTGCCCTAGGCCACAGTAGTTATTGGTTTCGAGTATCAGACTTGCGAAAATTTTGCTGGTTTCTCAAGCATTCCTTAACTTCAAACTCCCATATCTCGCGAACGGAATGGCGAACTCGAGAACTTCCTGTTGCATCTGAAAGCAGAAACTCGCCCGATTACAACGGTATGTGCATTTTTGCCCTAGGCCATTCCAGTTTTTGGTTTCGAGTATAAGACCATCGAAAATTTTGATGGTTTCTCATCCATTCCTTAACACAAACTCCCATATCTCGCGAACGGATTGACGAACTCGAGAAATTCCCGTTGCATCTGAAAGCAGAAACTCGCCCGATTACAACGGTATGTGTATTTTTCCCCTAGGCCATTGTAGTTATTGGTTTCGAGTATCAGACTTGCGAACATTTTGATGGTTTCTCAACCATTCCTTAAATTCAAACTCCCATATCTCGCGAACGGATTGACGAACTCGAGAAATTCCTGTTGCATCTGAAAGTAGAAACTAGCCCGATTACAATGGTATGTGTACTTTTCCCCTAGGCCATTCCAGTTATTCGTTTCTACCATCACAATTGCGACAATTTTGATGGTTTCTCAACCATTCAATAAATTCAAACTCCCATATCTCGCGAACGGATAGACGAACTCGAGAAATTCTTGTTGCATCTGAAAGCAGGATCTCGCCCGATTACAATGGTATTTGTATTTTTGCCTTAGGCCACAGTAGTTATTGGTTTCGAGTATCAGACTTACGAAAATTTTTATGGTTTCTCAACCATTCCTTAACTCCAAACTCCGATATTTCACGAACGAATTGACGAATCCGAAAAATTTCTGTTGCCCCTGAAAGTAGAAACACTCCCGATTAGAACAGTATGTGTATTTTTCCCCTAGGCCATAGCAGTTACTGGTTTCGAGTATCAGACTTCCGAAAATTTTGATGTTTTCACAACCATTCCTTAACTTCAAACTCCCATATCTCGCGAACGGATTGACGAACTCGAGAAATTCCTGCTGCATCTGAAAGTAGAAACTCTCCCGATTACAACGGTATGTGTATTTTTAACCTAGGGCATTGTAGTTATTGGTTTCGAGTATCAGACTTGCGAAAATTTTGATGGTTTCTCAAGCATTCCTTAACTTCAAACTCCCATATCTCGCGAACGGATTGACGAACTCGAGAAATTCCTGTTGCATCTGATAGTAGAAACTCGCCCGATTACACTGGTATTTGTATTTTTGCCCTAGGCCACAGTAGTTATTGGTTTCGAGTATCAGACTTGCGAAAATTTTGCTGGTTTCTCAAGCATTCCTTAACTTCAAACTCCCATATCTCGCGAACGGAATGGCGAACTCGAGAACTTCCTGTTGCATCTGAAAGCAGAAACTCGCCCGATTACAACGGTATGTGCATTTTTGCCCTAGGTCATAGTAGTTACTGGTTCCGAGTATCAGACGTGTGAAAATTTTGATGGTTTCTCAAGCATTCCTTAACTTCAAACTCCCATATCTCGCGAACGGATTGACGAACTCGAGAAATTCCTGCTGCATCTGAAAGTAGAAACTCTCCCGATTACAACGGTATGTGTATTTTTAACCTAGGGCATTGTAGTTATTGGTTTCGAGTATCAGACTTGCGAAAATTTTGATGGTTTCTCAAGCATTCCTTAACTTCAAACTCCCATATCTCGCGAACGGATAGACAAACTCGAGAAATTCCTGTTGCATCTGATAGTAGAAACTCGCCCGATTACACTGGTATTTGTATTTTTGCCCTAGGCCACAGTAGTTATTGGTTTCGAGTATCAGACTTGCGAAAATTTTGATGGTTTCTCAAGCATTCCTTAACTTCAAACTCCCATATCTCGCGAACGGAATGGCGAACTCGAGAACTTCCTGTTGCATCTGAAAGCAGAAACTCGCCCGATTACAACGGTATGTGCATTTTTGCCCTAGGTCATAGTAGTTACTGGTGCCGAGTATCAGACGTGTGAAAATTTTGATGGTTTCTCAAGCATTCCTTAACTTCAAACTCCCATATCTCGCGAACGCATTGACGAACTCGAGAAATTCCTGTCGTATCTGAAAGTAGAAACTCGCCCGATTACAAAGATATGTGTGTTTCTCCCCTAGGCCGTAGTAGTTATTGGTTTCGAGTATCAGACTTGCGAACATTTTGATGGTTTCTCAACCATTCCTTAACTTCAAACTCCCATATCTCGCGAACGGAATGACGAACTCGAGATATTCCTGTTGCATCTGAAAGTAGAAACTCGCCCGATTACAAAGATATGTGTGTTTCTCCCCTAGGCCGTAGTAGTTATTGGTTTCGAGTATCAGACTTGCGAACATTTTGATGGTTTCTCAACCATTCCTTAACTTCAAACTCCCATATCTCGCGAACGGATAGACGAACTCGAGAAATTCCTGTTGCATCTGAAATAGGAAACTCGCCCGATTACAAAGGTATGTGTATTTTTCCCCTAGGCCTTTGTAGTTATTGGTTTCGAGTATCAGACTTGCGAAAATTTTGATGGTTTCCCAACCATTTCTTAATTTCAAACTCCCATATCTCGCGAACGGAATGACGAACTCGAGATATTCCTGTTGCATCTGAAAGTAGAAACTCGCCCGATTACAAAGATATGTGTGTTTCTCCCCTAGGCCGTAGTAGTTATTGGTTTCGAGTATCAGACTTGCGAACATTTTGATGGTTTCTCAACCATTCCTTAAATTCAAACTCCCATATCTCGCGAACGGATTGACGAACTCGAGAAATTCCTGTTGCATCTGAAAGTAGAAACTAGCCCGATTACAATGGTGTGTGTACCTTTCCCCTAGGCCATTCCAGTTATTCGTTTCTAGCATCACAATTGCGACAATTTTGATGGTTTCTTAACCATTCAATAACTTCAAACTCCCATATCTCGCGAACGGAATGACGAACTCGAGAAATTCCAGTTGCATCTGAAAGCAGAAACTCGCCCGATTACAATGGTGTGTGTACTTTTCCCCTAGGACATTCCAGTTCCTGGTTTCGGGTATCAAACTTGCGAAAATTGTGATGGTTACTCAACCATTCCTTAACTTCAAACTCCCATATCTCGCGAACGGATTGACGAACTCGAGAAATTCCTGTTGCATCTGAAAGTAGAAACTAGCCCGATTACAATGGTGTGTGTACTTTTCCCCTAGGCCATTCCAGTTATTGGTATCGAGTATCAGACCAGCGAAAATTTTAATGGTATCTCAACCATTCCTTAACTTCAAACTCCAATATCTCGCGAACGGATTGACGAATTCGAGAAATTCCTGTTGCATCTGAAAGTAGAAACTAGCCCGATTACAATGGTTTGTGTACTTTTTCCCTAGGCCATTCCAGTTCTTGGTTTCGAGTATCAGACCAGCGAAAATTTTGATGGTTTCTCAACCATTCCTTAACACAAACTCCCATATCTCGCGAACGGATTGACGAACTCGAGAAATTCCTGTTGCATCTGAAAGCAGAAACTCGCCCGATTACAACGGTATGTGCATTTTTGCCCTAGGCCATAGTAGTTATTGGTTTCGAGTATCAGACTTGCGAAAATTTCGATGGTTTCTCAACCATTCCTTAACTTCAAACTCCCATATCTCGCGAACGGATTGACGAACTCGAGAAATTCCTGTTGCATCTGAAAGTAGAAACTAGCCCGATTACAATGGTGTGTGTACTTTTTCCCTAGGCCATTCCAGTTGTTGGTTTCGAGTATAAGACCAGCGAAAATTTTGATGGTTTCTCATCCATTCCTTAACACAAACTCCCATATCTCGCGAACGGATTGACGAACTCGAGAAATTCCTGTTGCATCTGAAAGCAGAAACTCGCCCGATTACAACGGTATGTGTATTTTTCCCCTAGGCCATTGTAGTTATTGGTTTCGAGTATCAGACTTGCGAACATTTTGATGGTTTCTCAACCATTCCTTAAATTCAAACTCCCATATCTCGCGAACGGATTGACGAACTCGAGAAATTCCTGTTGCATCTGAAAGTAGAAACTAGCCCGATTACAATGGTGTGTGTACTTTTCCCCTAGGCCATTCCAGTTATTCGTTTCTAGCATCACAATTTCGACAATTTTGATGGTTTCTCAACCACTCAATAACTTCAAACTCCCATATCTCGCGAACGGATAGACGAACTCGAGAAATTCCTATTGCATCTGAAAGCAGAAACTCGCCCGATTACAACGGTATGTGTATTTTTCCCCTAGGCCATTGTAGTTATTCGTTTCGAGTATCAGACTTGCGAAAATTTTGATGGTTTCTCAACCATTCCTTAACTTCAAACTCCCATATCTCGCGAACGGAATGACGAAATCGAGAAATTCCTGTTGCATCTGAAAGTAGAAACTCGCCCGATTACAATGGTGTGTGTACTTTTCCCCTAGGACATTCCAGTTCTTGGTTTCGGGTATCAGACTTGCGAAAATTGTGATGGTTACTCAACCATTCAATAACTTCAAACACCCATATCTCGCGAACGGAATGATGAACTCGAGAAATGCCAGTTGCATCTGAAAGCAGAAACTCGCCCGATTACAATGGTGTGTGTACTTTTCCCCTAGGCCATTCCAGTTCTTGGTTTCGGGTATCAGACTTGCGAAAATTGTGATGGTTACTCAACCATTCCTTAAATTCAAACTCCCATATCTCGCGAACGGATTGACGCACTCGAGAAATTCCTGTTGCATCTGAAAGTAGAAACTCGCCCGATTACAAAGATATGTGTGTTTTTCCCCTAGGCCTTTGTAGTTATTGCTTTCCAGTATCAGACTTGCGAACATATTGATGGTTTCTCAACCATTCCTTAACTTCAAACTCCAATATCTCGCGAACGGATTGACGAACTCGAGAAATTCCTGTTGCATCTGAAAGTAGAAACCAGCCCGATTACAATGGTGTGTGTACTTTTTCCCTAGGCCATTCCAGTTGTTGGTTTCGAGTATCAGACCAGCGAAAATTTTGATGGTTTCTCAACCACTACTTAACTTCAAACTCCCATATCTCGCGAACGGATTGACGAACTCGAGAAATTCCTGTTGCATCTGAAAGCAGAAACTCGCCCGATTACAACGGTATGTGCATTCTTGCCCTAGGCCATAGTAGTTATTGGTTTCGAGTATCAGACTTGCGAAAATTTCGATGGTTCCTCAACCATTCCTTAACTTCAAACTCCCATTTCTCGCGAACGGATTGACGAACTCGAGAAATTCCTGTTGCATCTGTAAGTAGAAACTAGCCCGATTACAATGGTGTGTGTACTTCTTCCCTAGGCCATTCCAGTTGTTGGTTTCGAGTATCAGACCAGCGAAAATTTTGATGGTTTCTCAACCATTCCTTAACTTCAAACTCCCATACCTCGCGAACGGATTGACGAACTCGAGAAATTCCTGTTGCATCTGAAAGCAGAAACTCGCCCGATTACAATGGTATGTGCATTTTTGCCCTAGGCCATAGTAGTTATTTGTTTCGAGTATCAGACTTGCGAACATTTTGATGGTTTCTCAACCGTTCCTTAACTTCAAACTCCAATATCTCGCGAACGGATTGACGACCTCGAGAAATTCCTGTTGCATCTGAATGTAGAAACTAGCCCGATTACATCGGTGTGTGTACTTTTTCCCTAGGCCATTCCAGTTGTTGGTTTCGAGTATCAGACCAGCGAAAATTTTGATGGTTTCTCAACCATTCCTTAACTTCAAACTCCCATATCTCGCGAACGGAGTGACGAACTCGAGAAATTCCTGTTGCATCTGAAAGTAGAAACTAGCCCGATTACAATGGTGTGTGTACTTTTCCCCTAGGCCATTCCAGTTATTGGTATCGAGTATCAGACCAGCGAAAATTTTGATGGTATCTCAACCATTCCTTAACTTCAAACTCCAATATCTCGCGAACGGATTGACGAATTCGAGAAATTCCTGTTGCATCTGAAAGTAGAAACTAGCCCGATTACAATGGTTTGTGTACTTTTTCCCTAGGCCATTCCAGTTCTTGGTTTCGAGTATCAGACCAGCGAAAATTTTGATGGTTTCTCAACCATTCCTTAACACAAACTCCCATATCTCGCGAACGGATTGACGAACTCGAGAAATTCCTGTTGCATCTGAAAGCAGAAACTCGCCCGATTACAACGGTATGTGCATTTTTGCCCTAGGCCATAGTAGTTATTGGTTTCGAGTATCAGACTTGCGAAAATTTCGATGGTTTCTCAACCATTCCTTAACTTCAAACTCCCATATCTCGCGAACGGATTGACGAACTCGAGAAATTCCTGTTGCATCTGAAAGTAGAAACTAGCCCGATTACAATGGTGTGTGTACTTTTTCCCTAGGCCATTCCAGTTGTTGGATTCGAGTATAAGACCAGCGAAAATTTTGATGGTTTCTCATCCATTCCTTAACACAAACTCCCATATCTCGCGAACGGATTGACGAACTCGAGAAATTCCTGTTGCATCTGAAAGCAGAAACTCGCCCGATTACAACGGTATGTGTATTTTTCCCCTAGGCCATTGTAGTTATTGGTTTCGAGTATCAGACTTGCGAACATTTTGATGGTTTCTCAACCATTCCTTAAATTCAAACTCCCATATCTCGCGAACGGATTGACGAACTCGAGAAATTCCTGTTGCATCTGAAAGTAGAAACTAGCCCGATTACAATGGTGTGTGTACTTTTCCCCTAGGCCATTCCAGTTATTCGTTTCTAGCATCACAATTTCGACAATTTTGATGGTTTCTCAACCACTCAATAACTTCAAACTCCCATATCTCGCGAACGGATAGACGAACTCGAGAAATTCCTATTGCATCTGAAAGCAGAAACTCGCCCGATTACAACGGTATGTGTATTTTTCCCCTAGGCCATTGTAGTTATTGGTTTCGAGTATCAGACTTGCGAAAATTTTGATGGTTTCTCAACCATTCCTTAACTTCAAACTCCCATATCTCGCGAACGGAATGACGAAATCGAGAAATTCCTGTTGCATCTGAAAGTAGAAACTCGCCCGATTACAATGGTGTGTGTACTTTTCCCCTAGGCCATTCCAGTTCTTGGTTTCGGGTATCAGACTTGCGAAAATTGTGAAGGTTACTCAACCATTCCTTAACTTCAAAGTCCCATATCTCGCGAACGGATTGACGAACTCGAGAAATTCCTGTTGCATCTGAAAGTAGAAACTCGCCCGATTACAATGGTGTGTGTACTTTTCCCCTAGGCCATTCCAGTACTTGGTTTCGGGTATCAGACTTGCGAAAATTGTGATGGTTACTCAACCATTCCTTAACTTCAAACTCCCATATCTCGCGAACGGATTGACGCACTCGAGAAATTCCTGTTGCATCTGAAAGTAGAAACTCGCCCGATTACAAAGATATGTGTGTTTTTCCCCTAGGCCTTTGTAGTTATTGGTTTCCAGTATCAGACTTGCGAACATATTGATGGTTTCTCAACCACTCCTTAACTTCAAACTCCCATACCTCGCGAACGGATTGACGAACTCGAGAAATTCCTGTTGCATCTGAAAGCAGAAACACGCCCGATTACAATGGTATGTGCATTTTTGCCCTAGCCCATAGTAGTTATTTGTTTCGAGTATCAGACTTGCGAACATTTTGATGGTTTCTCAACCGTTCCTTAACTTCAAACTCCAATATCTCGCGAACGGATTGACGACCTCGAGAAATTCCTGTTGCATCTGAATGTAGAAACTAGCCCGATTACATCGGTGTGTGTACTTTTTCCCTAGGCCATTCCAGTTGTTGGTTTCGAGTATCAGACCAGCGAAAATTTTGATGGTTTCTCAACCATTCCTTAACTTCAAACTCCCATATCTCGCGAACGGAGTGACGAACTCGAGAAATTCCTGTTGCATCTGAAAGTAGAAACTAGCCCGATTACAATGGTGTGTGTATTTTTCCCCTAGGCCATTGTAGTCATTGGTTTCGTGTATCAGACTTGCGAAAATTTTGATGGTTTCTCAAGCATTCCTTAACTTCAAACTCCCATATCTCGCAAACGGATTGACGAACTCGAGAAATTCCTGTTGCATCTGAAAGTGGAAACTCGCCCGATTACAAAGGTATGTGTATTTTTCCCCTATGTCATAGTAGTTATTGGTTTCGAGTATCAGACTTGCGAAAATTTTGATGGTTTCTCAACCATTCCTTAACTTCAAACTCCCATATCTCGCGAACGGATAGACGAACTCGAGAAATTCCTATTGTATCTGAAAGTAGAAACCCGCCCGATTACAATGGTGTGTGTATTTTTCCCCTAGGCCATTGTAGTCATTGGTTTCGTGTATCAGACTTGCGAAAATTTTGATGGTTTCTCAAGCATTCCTTAACTTCAAACTCCCATATCTCGCAAACGGATTGACGAACTCGAGAAATTCCTGTTGCATCTGAAAGTGGAAACTCGCCCGATTACAAAGGTATGTGTATTTTTCCCCTAGGCCTTTGTAGTTATTGGTTTCGAGTATCAGACGTGTGAAAATTTTGATGGTTTCTCAAGCATTCCTTAACTTCAAACTCCCATATCTCGCGAACGCGCTGACGAACTCGAGAAATTCCTGTCGATTCTGAAAGTAGATACTAGCCCGATTACAATGGTGTGTGTACTTTTCCCCTAGGCCATTCCAGTTGTTGGTTTCGAGTATCAGACCAGCGAAAATTTTGATGGTTTCTCAACCATTCCTTAAATTCAAACTCCCATATCTCGCGAACGGATTGACAAACTCGAGGAATTCCTGTTGCATCGGAAAGCAGAAACTCGCCCGATTACAACGGTATGTGTATATTTCCCCTAGGCCATTGTTGTCAATGTTTTCGAGTATCAGACTTGCGAAAATTTTTATGGTTTCTCAACCATTCCTTAACTTCAAACTCCCATTTCTCGCGAACGGATTGACGAACTCGAGAAATTCCTGTTGCATCTGAAAGCAGAAACTCGCCCGGTTACAACGGCATGTGCATTTTTGCCCTATGTCATAGTAGTTATTGGTTTCGAGTATCAGACTTGCGAAAATTTTGATGGTTTCTCAACCATTCCTTAACTTCAAACTCCCATATCTCGCGAACGGATAGACGAACTCGAGAAATTCCTATTGTATCTGAAAGTAGAAACCCGCCCGATTACAATGGTGTGTGTACTTTTCCCCTAGGCCATTCCAGTTATTGGTTCCGAGTATTAGACCAGCGAAAATTTTGATGGTTTCTCAAACATTCCTTAACTTCAAACTCCCATATCTCGCGAACGGAATGACGAACTCGAGAAATTCCTATTGCATCTGAAAGTAGAAACCCGCCAGATTACAATGGTGTGTGTACTTTTCCCCTAGGCCATTCCAGTTATTGGTTTCGAGTATCAGGCTTGCGAAAATTTTGATTGTTTCTCAACCATTCCTTAACTTCAAACTCCCATATCTCGCGAACGGATTGACGAACTCGAGAAATTCCTGTTGCATCTGAAAGTAGAAACTCGCCCGATTACAACGGTATGCGTATATTTCCCCTAGGCCATTGTTGTCATTGTTTTCGAGTATCAGACTTGCGAAAATTTTTATGGTTTCTCAACCATTCCTTAACTTCAAACTCCCATTTCTCGCGAACGGATTGACGAACTCGAGAAATTCCTGTTGCATCTGAAAGCAGACACTCGCCCGGTTACAACGGCATGTGCATTTTTGCCCTAGGTCATAGTAGTTATTGGTTTCGAGTATCAGACTTGCGAAAATTTTGATGGTTTCTCAACCATTCCTTAACTTCAAACTCCCATATCTCGCGAACGGATTGACGAACTCGAGAAATTCCCGTTGCATCTGAAAGCAGAAACTCGCCCGATTACAACGGTATGTGTATTTTTCCCCTAGGCCATTGTAGTTATTGGTTTCGAGTATCAGACTTGCGAACATTTTGATGGTTTCTCAACCATTCCTTAAATTCAAACTCCCATATCTCGCGAACGGATTGACGAACTCGAGAAATTCCTGTTGCATCTGAAAGTAGAAACTAGCCCGATTACAATGGTGTGTGTACTTTTCCCCTAGGCCTTTCCAGTTATTCGTTTCTACCATCACAATTGCGACAATTTTGATGGTTTCTCAACCATTCAATAAATTCAAACTCCCATATCTCGCGAACGGATAGACGAACTCGAGAAATTCCTGTTGCACCTGAAAGCAGGATCTCGCCCGATTACAATGGTATTTGTATTTTTGCCTTAGGCCACAGTAGTTATTGGTTTCGAGTATCAGACTTACGAAAATTTTTATGGTTTCTCAACCATTCCTTAACTCCAAACTCCGATATTTCACGAACGAATTGACGAATCCGAAAAATTTCTGTTGCACCTGAAAGTAGAAACACTCCCGATTAGAACAGTATGTGTATTTTTCCCCTAGGCCATAGCAGTTACTGGTTTCGAGTATCAGACTTCCGAAAATTTTGATGTTTTCACAACCATTCCTTAACTTCAAACTCCCATATCTCGCGAACGGATTGACGAACTCGAGAAATTCCTGCTGCATCTGAAAGTAGAAACTCTCCCGATTACAACGGTATGTGTATTTTTAACCTAGGGCATTGTAGTTATTGGTTTCGAGTATCAGACTTGCGAAAATTTTGATGGTTTCTCAAGCATTCCTTAACTTCAAACTCCCATATCTCGCGAACGGATTGACGAACTCGAGAAATTCCTGTTGCATCTGATAGTAGAAACTCGCCCGATTACACTGGTATTTGTATTTTTGCCCTAGGCCACAGTAGTTATTGGTTTCGAGTGTCAGACTTGCGAAAATTTTGATGGTTTCTCAACCATTCCTTAACTTCAAACTCCCATTTCTCGCGAACGGATTGACGAACTCGAGAAATTCCTGTTGCATCTGAAAGCAGACACTCGCCCGGTTACAACGGCATGTGCATTTTTGCCCTAGGTCATAGTAGTTACTGGTTCCGAGTATCAGACGTGTGACATTTTGATGGTTTCTCAAGCATTCCTTAACTTCAAACTCCCATATCTCGCGAACGCATTGACGAACTCGAGAAATTCCTGTCGTATCTGAAAGTAGAAACTCGCCCGATTAGAATGGTGTGTGTACTTTTCCCCTAGGCCATTCCAGTTATTGGTTTCGAGTATCAGACCAGCGAAAATTTTGATGGTTTCTCAACCATTCCTTAACTTCAAACTCCCATATCTCGCGAACGGATAGACGAACTCGAGAAATTCCTGTTGCATCTGAAATAGGAAACTCGCCCTATTACAATGGTATGTGTACTTTTCACCTAGGCCATTCCAGTTATTGGTTTCGAGTATCAGACTTGCTATAATTTTGATGGTTTCTCAACCATTCCTTAAATTCAAACTCCCACATCTCACGAACGGATTGACGAACTCGAGAAATTCCTGTTGCATCTGAAAGCAGAAACTCGCCCGATTACAATGCTGTGTGTACTTTTCCCCTAGGCCATTCCAGTTGTTGGTTTCGAGTATCAGACCAGCGAAGATTTTGATGGTTTCTCAAGCATTCCTTAACTTCAAACTTCCATATCTCGCGAACGGATTGACGAACTCGAGAAATTCCTGTTGCACCTGAATGTAGAAACTCGCCCGATTACAAAGATATGTGTGTTTTCCCCTGGGCCTTTGTAGTTATTGGTTTCGAATATCAGACTTGCGAAAATTTTGATGGTTTCTCAACCATTCCTTAATTTCAAACTCGAATATCTCGCGAACGGATTGACGAACTCGAGAAATTCCTGTTGCATCTGAAAGTAGAAACTCGCCCGTTTACAATGCTGTGTGTACTGTTCCCCTTGGCCATTCCAGTTATTTGTTTCTAGCATCAGAATTGCGAAAATTTTGATGGTTTCTCAACCATTCCTTAATTTCAAACTCCCATATCTCGCGAACGGATTGACGAACTCGAGAAATTCCTGTTGCATCTGAAAGCAGAAACTCGCCCGATTACAATGCTGAGTGTACTTTTCCCCTAGGCCATTCCAGTTGTTGGTTTCGAGTATCAGACCAGCGAAGATTTTGATGGTTTCTCAAGCATTCCTTAACTTCAAACTTCCATATCTCGCGAACGGATTGACGAACTCGAGAAATTCCTGTTGCACCTGAATGTAGAAACTCGCCCGATTACAAAGATATGTGTGTTTTCCCCTGGGCCTTTGTAGTTATTGGTTTCGAGTATCAGACTTGCGAAAATTTTGATGGTTTCTCAACCATTCCTTAACTTCAAACTCGAATATCTCGCGAACGGATTGACGAACTCGAGAAATTCCTGTTGTATCTGAAAGTAGAAACCCGCCCGATTACAATGGTGTTTGTACTTTTCCCCTAGGCAATTCCAGTTATTGGTTTCGAGTATTAGACAAGCGAAAATTTTGATGGTTTCTCAACCATTCCTTAACTTCAAACTCCCATATCTGGCGAACGGATCGACGAACTCCAGAAATTCCTGTTGCATCTGAAAGTAGAAACTCGCCCGATTACAGCGGTATGCGTATTTTTCCCCTAGCCCATTGTAGTTATTGGTTTCGACTATCAGACTTGCGAAAATTTTGATGGTATCTCAACCATTGCTTAACTTCACACTTACATATCTCGCGAACGGAATGACGAACTCGAGAATTTCTTATTGCATCTGAAAGCAGAAACTCGCCCGGTTACAACGGTATGTGCATTTTTGCCCTAGGCCATAGTAGTTATTGGTTTCGAGTATCAGACTTGCGAAAATTTTGATGGTTTCTCAACCATTCCCTAACTTCAAACTCCCATATCTCGCGAACGGATTGACGAACTCGAGAAATTCCTGCTGTATCTGAAAGTAGAAACCCGCCCGATTACAATGGTTTGTGTACTTTTCCCCTAGGCCATTCCAGTTATTGGTTCCGAGTATTAGACCAGCGAATATTTTGATGGTTTCTCAACCATTCCTTAACTTCAAACTCCCATATCTCGCGAACGGATCGACGAACTCGAGAAATTCCTGTTGCATCCGAAAGTAGAAACTCGCCCCATTACAACCGTATGCGTATTTTTCCCCTAGCCCATTGTAGTTATTGGTTTCGAGTATCAGACTTGCGAAAATTTTGATGGTTTCTCAACCATTCCTTGACTTCAAACTCCCACATCTCGCGAACGGAGAGACGAACTCGAGAAATTCCAGTTGCATGTGGAAGTAGAAACTCGCCCGATTACAACGGTATGTGTATTTTTCCCCTAGGCCTTTGTAGTTATTGGTTTCGAGTATCAGACTTGCGAAAATTTTGATGGTTTCTCAACCTTTCCTTAAATTCAAAGTCCTACATCTCACGAACGGATTGACGAACTCGAGAAATTCCGGTTGTATCTGAAAGTAGAAACTCGCGCGATTACAATGCTGTGTGTACTTTTCCCCTAGGCCATTCCAGGTGTTGGTTTCGAGTATCAGACCAGCGATGATTTTGATGGTTTCTCAAGCATTCCTTAACTTCAAACTTCCATATCTCGCGAACGGATTGACGAACTCGAGAAATTCCTGTTGCATCTGAAAGCAGAAACTCGCCCGATTGCAACGGTATGTGTATTTTTCCCCTAGGCCATTGTATAATAGTTATTGGTTTCGAGTATCAGACTTGCGAAAATTTTGATGGTTTCTCAACCATTCCTTAACTTCAAACTACCATTTCTGGCGAACGGATAGACGAACTCGAGAAATTCCTATTGTATCTGAAAGTAGAAACCCGCCCGATTACAATGGTGTGTGTACTTTTCCCCTAGGCCATTCCAGTTATTGGTTCCGAGTATTAGACCAGCGAAAATTTTGATGGTTTCTCAAACATTCCTTAACTTCAAACTCCCATATCTCGCGAACGGAATGACGAACTCGAGAAATTCCTATTGCATCTGAAAGTAGAAACCCGCCAGATTACAATGGTGTGTGTACTTTTCCCCTAGGCCATTCCAGTTATTGGTTTCGAGTATCAGGCTTGCGAAAATTTTGATGGTTTCTCAATCATTCCTTAACTTCAAACTTCCATATCTCGCGAACGGATTGACGAACTCGAGAATTTCCTATTGCATCTGAAAGCAGAAACTCGCCCGGTTACAACGGTAAGTGCATTTTTGCCCTAGGCCATAGCAGTTATTGGTTTCGAGTATCAGACTTGCGAAAATTTTGATGGTTTCTCAACCATTCTTCAACTTCAAACTACCATATCTCGCGAACGGATTGACGAACGCGAGAAATTCCTGTTGCATCTGAAAGTAGAAACACGCCCGAATACAATGGTTTGTGTACTTTTCTCCTGGGCCATTCCAGTTATTGGTTTCGAGTATCAGACCAGTGAATATTTTGATGGTTTCTCAACCATTCCTTAACTTCAAACTCCCATATCTCGCGAACGGAATGACGAACTCGAGAAATTCCTATTGCATCTGAAAGTAGAAACTTGCCAGATTACAATGATGTGTGTACTTTTCCCCTAGGCCATTCCAGTTATTGGTTTCGAGTATCAGACTTGCGAAAATTTTGATTGTTTCTCAACCATTCCTTAACTTCAAACTCCCATGTCTCGCGAACGGATTGACGAACTCGAGAAATTCCTGTTGCATCTGAAAGTAGAAACTCGCCCGATTACAACGGTATGTGTATTTTTCCCCTAGGCCATTGTATAATAGTTATTGGTTTCGAGTATCAGACTTGCGAAAATTTTGATGTTTTCTCAACCATTCCTTAACTTCAAACTACCATTTCTGGCGAACGGATTGACGAACTCGAGAAATTCCTGTTGCATCTGAAAGTAGAAACTCGCCCTATTACAATGGTATGTGTACTTTTCACCTAGGCCATTCCAGTTATTGGTTTCGAGTATCAGACCAGTGAATATTTTGATGGTTTCTCAACCATTCCTTAACTTCAAACTCCCATATCTCGCGAACGGAATGACGAACTCGAGAAATTCCTATTGCATCTGAAAGTAGAAACTCGCCAGATTACAATGATGTGTGTACTTTTCCCCTAGGCCATTCCAGTTATTGGTTTCGAGTATCAGACTTGCGAAAATTTTGATTGTTTCTCAACCATTCCTTAACTTCAAACTCCCATGTCTCGCGAACGGATTGACGAACTCGAGAAATTCCTGTTGCATCTGAAAGTAGAAACTCGCCCGATTACAACGGTATGTGTATTTTTCCCCTAGGCCATTGTATAATAGTTATTGGTTTCGAGTATCAGACTTGCGAAAATTTTGATGTTTTCTCAACCATTCCTTAACTTCAAACTACCATTTCTGGCGAACGGATTGACGAACTCGAGAAATTCCTGTTGCATCTGAAAGTAGAAACTCGCCCTATTACAATGGTATGTGTACTTTTCACCTAGGCCATTCCAGTTATTGGTTTCGAGTATCAGACTTGCGATAATTTTGATGGTTTCTGAACCATTCCTTAAATTCAAACTCCCACATCTCACGAACGGATTGACGAACTCGAGAAATTCCTGTTGCATCTGAAAGTAGAAACTCGCCCGATTACAACGGTATGTGCATTTTTGCCCTAGGCCATAGTAGTTATTGGTTTCGAGTATCAGACTTGCGAAAATTTTGAGGGCTCTCAACCATTCCTTAACTTCAAACTCCCATATCTCGCGAACGGATTGACGAACTCGAGAAATTCCTGTTGCATCTGAAAGTAGAAACTCGCCCGATTACAACGGTATGTGTATTTTTCCCCTAGGCCATTGTATAATAGTTATTGGTTTCGAGTATCAGACTTGCGAAAATTTTGATGGTTTCTCAAACATTCCTTAACTTCAGACTCCCATATCTCGCAAACGGATTTACGAACTCGAGAAATTCCTGTTGCACCTGAATGTAGAAACTCGCCCGTTTACAATGGTGTGTGTACTGTTCCCCTTGGCCATTCCAGTTATTTGTTTCTAGCATCAGAATTGCGAAAATTTTGATGGTTTCTCAACCATTCCTTAATTTCAAACTCCCATATCTCGCGAACGGATTGACGAACTCGAGAAATTCCTGTTGCATCTGAAAGCAGAAACTCGCCCATTGTAGTTATTGGTTTCGAGTATCAGACTTGCGAAAATTGTGATGGTTTCTCAAGAATTCCTTAACTTGAAACTCCCATATCTCGCGAACGGATTGACGAACTCGAGAAATTCCTGTTGTATCTGAAAGTAGAAACTCGCCCGATTACAATGCTGTGTGTACTTTTCCCCTAGGCCATTCCAGTTGTTGGTTTCGAGTATCAGACCAGCGAAGATTTTGATGGTTTCTCAAGCATTCCTTAACTTCAAACTTCCATATCTCGCGAACGGATTGACGAACTCGAGAAATTCCTGTTGCACCTGAATGTAGAAACTCGCCCGATTACAAAGATATGTGTGTTTTCCCCTGGGCCTTTGTAGTTATTGGTTTCGAGTATCAGACTTGCGAAAATTGTGATGGTTTCTCAAGAATTCCTTAACTTGAAACTCCCATATCTCGCGAACGGATTGACGAACTCGAGAAATTCCTGTTGTATCTGAAAGTAGAAACTCGCCCGATTACAATGCTGTGTGTACTTTTCCCCTAGGCCATTCCAGGTGTTGGTTTCGAGTATCAGACCAGCGATGATTTTGATGGTTTCTCAAGCATTCCTTAACTTCAAACTTCCATATCTCGCGAACGGATTGACGAACTCGAGAAATTCCTGTTGCATCTGAAAGTAGAAACTCGCCCGATTACAACGGTATGTGTATTTTTCCCCTAGGCCATTGTATAATAGTTATTGGTTTCGAGTATCAGACTTGCGAAAATTTTGATGGTTTCTCAACCATTCCTTAACTTCAAACTCCCATATCTCGCGAACGGATAGACGAACTCGAGAAATTCCAGTTGCATGTGGAAGTAGAAACTCGCCCGATTACAACGGTATGTGTATTTTTCCCCTAGGCTTTTGTAGTTATTGGTTTCGAGTATCAGACTTGCGAAAATTTGGATGGTTTCTCAACTTTCCTTAAATTCAAACTCCCACATCTCACGAACGGATTGACGAACTCGAGAAATTCCTGTTGCATCTGAAAGTAGAAAACTCGCCCGATTACAACGGTATGTGTATTTTTCCCCTAGGCCGTTCCAATTATTGGTTTCGAGTATCAGACTTGCGATAATTTTGATGGGCTTCTCAACCATTCCTTAACTTCAAACTACCAATTTCTGTCGAACGGATTGACGAACACGATGAATTCCTGTTGCATCTGAAAGTAGAAACTCGCCCGATTACAACGGTATGTGTATTTTTCCCCTAGGCCATTGTATAATAGTTATTGGTTTCGAGTATCAGACTTGCGAAAATTTTGATGGTTTCTCAACCATTCCTTAACTTCAGACTCCCATATCTCGCAAACGGATTGACGAACTCGAGAAATTCCTGTTGCACCTGAATGTTGAAACTCGCCCGATTACAAAGATATGTGTGTTTTCCCCTGGGCCTTTGTAGTTATTGGTTTCGAGTATCAGACTTGCGAAAATTTTGATGGTTTCTCAACCATTCCTTAACTTCAAACTCGATTATCTCGCTAACGGATTGACGAACTCGAGAAATTCCTGTTTGCATCTGAAAGTAGAAACTCGCCCGTTTACAATGGTGTGTGTACTGTTCCCCTTGGCAATTCCAGTTATTTGTTTCTAGCATCAGAATTGCGAAAATTTTGATGGCTTCTCAACCATTCCTTAACTTCAAACTACCATTTCTGTCGAACGGATTGACGAACTCGATGAATTCCTGTTGCATCTGAAAGTAGAAACTCGCCCGATTACAAAGGTATGTGTATTTTTCCCCTAGGCCATTGTATAATAGTTATTGGTTTCGAGTATCAGACTTGCGAAAATTTTGATGGTTTCTCAAACCATTCCTTAACTTCAGACTCCCATATCTCGCAAACGGATTGACGAACTCGAGAAATTCCTGTTGCACCTGAATGTAGAAACTCGCCCGATTACAAAGATATGTGTGTTTTCCCCTGGGCCTTTGTAGTTATTGGTTTCGAGTATCAGACTTGCGAAAATTTTGATGGTTTCTCAACCATTCCTTAACTTCAAACTCGATTATCTCGCTAACGGATTGACGAACTCGAGAAATTCCTGTTGCATCTGAAAGTAGAAACTCGCCCGTTTACAATGGTGTGTGTACTGTTCCCCTTGGCAATTCCAGTTATTTGTTTCTAGCATCAGAATTGCGAAAATTTTGATGGTTTCTCAACCATTCCTTAATTTCAAACTCCCATATCTCGCGAACGGATTGACGAACTCGAGAAATTCCTGTTGCATCTGAAAGCAGAAACTCGCCCGATTACAACGGTATGTGTATTTTTGCCCTAGGCCATAGTAGTTATTGGTTTCGAGTATCAGACTTGCGAAAATTGTGATGGTTTCTCAAGAATTCCTTAACTTGAAACTCCCATATCTCGCGAACGGATTGACGAACTCGAGAAATTCCGGTTGTATCTGAAAGTAGAAACTCGCCCGATTACAATGCTGTGTGTACTTTTCCCCTAGGCCATTCCAGTTGTTGGTTTCGAGTATCAGACCAGCGAAGATTTTGATGGTTTCTCAAGCATTCCTTAACTTCAAACTTCCATATCTCGCTAACGGATTGAGGAACTCGAGAAATTCCTGTTGCACCTGAATGTAGAAACTCGCCCGATTACAAAGATATGTGTGTTTTCCCCTGGGCCTTTGTAGTTATTGGTTTCGAGTATCAGACTTGCGAAAATTTTGATGGTGTCTCAGCCATTCCTTAACTTCAAACTCCCATATCTCGCGAACGGATTGACGAGCTCGAGAAATTCCTGTTGCATGTGAAAGCAGAAACTCGCCCGATTACAACGGTACGTGTATTTTTCCCCTAGGCCATTGTAGTCATTGGTTTCGTGTATCAGACTTGCGAAAATTTTGATGGTTTCTCAACCTTTCCTTAAATTCAAACTCCTACATCTCACGAACGGATTGACGAACTCGAGAAATTCCGGTTGTATCTGAAAGTAGAAACTCGCCCGATTACAATGCTGTGTGTATTTTTCCCCTAGGCCGTTCCAATTATTGGTTTCGAGTATCAGACTTGCGATAATTTTGATGGCTTCTCAACCATTCCTTAACTTCAAACTACCATTTCTGTCGAACGGATTGACGAACTCGATGAATTCCTGTTGCATCTGAAAGTAGAAACTCGCCCGATTACAACGGTATGTGTATTTTTCCCCTAGGCCATTGTATAATAGTTATTGGTTTCGAGTATCAGACTTGCGAAAATTTTGATGGTTTCTCAACCATTCCTTAACTTCAGACTCCCATATCTCGCAAACGGATTGACCAACTCGAGAAATTCCTGTTGCACCTGAATGTAGAAACTCGCCCGATTACAAAGATATGTGTGTTTTCCCCTGGGCCTTTGTAGTTATTGGTTTCGAGTATCAGACTTGCGAAAATTTTGATGGTTTCTCAAGAATTCCTTAACTTGAAACTCCCATATCTCGCGAACGGATTGACGAACTCGAGAAATTCCTGTTGCATCTGAAAGTAGAAACTCGCCCGTTTACAATGGTGTGTGTACTGTTCCCCTTGGCAATTCCAGTTATTTGTTTCTAGCATCAGAATTGCGAAAATTTTGATGGTTTCTCAACCATTCCTTAATTTCAAACTCCCATATCTCGCGAACGGATTGACGAACTCGAGAAATAGCTGTTGCATCTGAAAGCAGAAACTCGCCCGATTACAACGGTATGTGTATTTTTGCCCTAGGCCATAGTAGTTATTGGTTTCGAGTATCAGACTTGCGAAAATTGTGATGGTTTCTCAAGAATTCCTTAACTTGAAACTCCCATATCTCGCGAACGGATTGACGAACTCGAGAAATTCCTGTTGTATCTGAAAGTAGAAACTCGCTCGATTACAATGCTGTGTGTACTTTTCCCCTAGGCCATTCCAGTTGTTGGTTTCGAGTATCAGACCAGCGAAGATTTTGATGGTTTCTCAAGCATTCCTTAACTTCAAACTTCCATATCTCGCGAACGGATTGACGAACTCGAGAAATTCCAGTTGCATGTGGAAGTAGAAACTCGCCCGATTACAACGGTATGTGTATTTTTCCCCTAGGCCTTTGTAGTTATTGGTTTCGAGTATCAGACTTGCGAAAATTTTGATGGTTTCTCAACCTTTCCTTAAATTCAAACTCCTACATCTCACGAACGGATTGACGAACTCGAGAAATTCCGGTTGTATCTGAAAGTAGAAACTCGCCCGATTACAATGCTGTGTGTACTTTTCCCCTAGGCCATTCCAGGTGTTGGTTTCGAGTATCAGACCAGCGATGATTTTGATGGTTTCTCAAGCATTCGTTAACTTCAAACTTCCATATCTCGCGAACGGATTGACGAACTCGAGAAATTCCTGTTGCATGTGAAAGTAGAAACTCGCCCGATTACAACGGTATGTGTATTTTTCGCCTAGGCCATTGTATAATAGTTATTGGTTTCGAGTATCAGACTTGCGAAAATTTTGGTGGTTTCTCAACCATTCCTTAACTTCAAACTCCCATATCTCGCGAACGGATAGACGAACTCGAGAAATTCCAGTTGCATGTGGAAGTAGAAACTCGCCCGATTACAACGGTATGTGTATTTTTCCCCTAGGCTTTTGTAGTTATTGGTTTCGAGTATCAGACTTGCGAAAATTTGGATGGTTTCTCAAACTTTCCTTAAATTCAAACTCCCACATCTCACGAACGGATTGACGAACTCGAGAAATTCCTGTTGCATCTGAAAGTAGAAACTCGCCCGATTACAACGGTATGTGTATTTTTCCCCTAGGCCGTTCCAATTATTGGTTTCGAGTATCAGACTTGCGATAATTTTGATGGCTTCTCAACCATTCCTTAACTTCAAACTACCATTTCTGTCGAACGGATTGACGAACTCGATGAATTCCTGTTGCATCTGAAAGTAGAAACTCGCCCGATTACAACGGTATGTGTATTTTTCCCCTAGGCCATTGTATAATAGTTATTGGTTTCGAGTATCAGACTTGCGAAAATTTTGATGGTTTCTCAACCATTCCTTAACTTCAGACTCCCATATCTCGCAAACGGATTGACGAACTCGAGAAATTCCTGTTGCACCTGAATGTAGAAACTCGCCCGATTACAAAGATATGTGTGTTTTCCCCTGGGCCTTTGTAGTTATTGGTTTCGAGTATCAGACTTGCGAAAATTTTGATGGTTTCTCAACCATTCCTTAACTTCAAACTCGAATATCTCGCTAACGGATTGACGAACTCGAGAAATTCCTGTTGCATCTGAAAGTAGAAACTCGCCCGTTTACAATGGTGTGTGTACGGTTCCCCTTGGCCATTCCAGTTATTTGTTTCTAGCATCAGAATTGCGAAAATTTTGATGGTTTCTCAACCATTCCTTAATTTCAAACTCCCATATCTCGCGAACGGATTGACGAACTCGAGAAATTCCTGTTGCATCTGAAAGCAGAAACTCGCCCGATTACAACGGTGTGTGTATTTTTGCCCTAGGCCATAGTAGTTATTGGTTTCGAGTATCAGATTTGCGAAAATTGTGATGGTTTCTCAAGAATTCCTTAACTTGAAACTCCCATATCTCGCGAACGGATTGACGAACTCGAGAAATTCCTGTTGCATCTGAAAGTAGAAACTCGCCCGTTTACAATGGTGTGTGTACTGTTCCCCTTGGCAATTCCAGTTATTTGTTTCTAGCATCAGAATTGCGAAAATTTTGATGGTTTCTCAACCATTCCTTAATTTCAAACTCCCATATCTCGCGAACGGATTGACGAACTCGAGAAATAGCTGTTGCATCTGAAAGCAGAAACTCGCCCGATTACAACGGTATGTGTATTTTTGCCCTAGGCCATAGTAGTTATTGGTTTCGAGTATCAGACTTGCGAAAATTGTGATGGTTTCTCAAGAATTCCTTAACTTGAAACTCCCATATCTCGCGAACGGATTGACGAACTCGAGAAATTCCTGTTGTATCTGAAAGTAGAAACTCGCCCGATTACAATGCTGTGTGTACTTTTCCCCTAGGCCATTCCAGTTGTTGGTTTCGAGTATCAGACCAGCGAAGATTTTGATGGTTTCTCAAGCATTCCTTAACTTCAAACTTCCATATCTCGCGAACGGATTGACGAACTCGAGAAATTCCTGTTGCACCTGAATGTAGAAACTCGCCCGAATACAAAGATATGTGTGTTTTCCCCTGGGCCTTTGTAGTTATTGGTTTCGAGTATCAGACTTGCGAAAATTGTGATGGTTTCTCAAGAATTCCTTAACTTGAAACTCCCATATCTCGCGAACGGATTGACGAACTCGAGAAATTCCTGTTGTCTCTGAAAGTAGAAACTCGCCCGATTACAATGCTGTGTGTACTTTTCCCCTAGGCCATTCCAGTTGTTGGTTTCGAGTATCAGACCAGCGAAGATTTTGATGGTTTCTCAAGCATTCCTTAACTTCAAACTTCCATATCTCGCGAACGGATTGACGAACTCGAGAAATTCCTGTTGTATCTGAAAGTAGAAACCCGCCCGATTACAATGGTGTTTGTACTTTTCCCCTAGGCAATTCCAGTTATTGGTTTCGAGTATTAGAAAAGCGAAAATTTTGATGGTTTCTCAACCATTCCTTAACTTCAAACTCCCATATCTCGCGAACGGATCGACGAACTCGAGAAATTCCTGTTGCATCTGAAAGTAGAAACTCGCCCGATTACAGCGGTATGCGTATTTTTCCCCTAGGCCATTGTAGTTATTGGTTTCGACTATCAGACTTGCGAAAATTTTGATGGTTTCTCAACCATTCCTTAAATTCACACTTACATATCTCGCGAACGGATTGACGAACTCGAGAATTTCCTATTGCATCTGAAAGCAGAAATTCGCCCGGTTACATCGGTATGTGCATTATTGCCCTAGGCCATAGTAGTTATTGGTTTCGAGTATCAGACTTGCGAAAATTTTGATGGTGTCTCAGCCATTCCTTAACTTCAAACTCCCATATCTCGCGAACGGATTGACGAGCTCGAGAAATTCCTGTTGCATGTGAAAGCAGAAACTCGCCCGATTACAACGGTACGTGTATTTTTCCCCTAGGCCATTGTAGTCATTGGTTTCGTGTATCAGACTTGCGAAAATTTTGATGGTTTCTCAAGCATTCCTTAACTTCAAACTCCCATATCTCGCGAACGGATTGACGAACTCGAGAAATTCCTGTTGCATCTGAAAGTAGAAACACGCCCGATTACAATGGTGTGTGTACTTTTTTCCTAGGCCATTCCAGTTATTGGTTTCGAGTATCAGACCAGTGAAAATTTTGATGGTTTCTCTACGATTCCTTAACTTCAAACTCCCATATCTCGCGAACGGAATGACGAACTCGAGAAATTCCTATTGCATCTGATAGTAGAAACCCGCCAGATTACAATGGTGCGTTTGCTTTTCCCCTAGGCCATACCAGTTATTGGTTTCGAGTATCAGACTTGCGAAAATTGTGATGGTTTCTCAAGCATTCCTTAACTTCAAACTCCCATATCCCGCGAACGGATAGACGAACTCGAGAAATTCCTGTTGCATCTGAAAGTAGAAGCTCGCCCGATTACAACGGTATGTGTATTTTTCCGCTAGGCCTTTGTAGTTATTGGTTTCGAGTATGAGACTTGCGAAAATTTTGATGGTTTCTCAATCGTTCCTTAACTTCAAACTTCCATATCTCGCGAACGGATTGACGAACTCGTGAATTTCCTATTGCATCTGAAAGTAGAAACTCGTCCGATTACAACGGTATGCGTATTTTTCCCCTAGGCCATTGTAGTTATTGGTTTCGACTATCAGACTTGCGAAAATTTTGAAGGTTTCTCAACCATTCCTTAACTTCACACTTACATATCTCGCGAACGGAATGACGAACTCGAGAATTTCCTATTGCATCTGAAAGCAGAAACTCGCCCGGTTACAACGGTATGTGCATTTTTGCCCTAGGCCATAGTAGTTATTGGTTTCGAGTATCAGACTTGCGAAAATTTTGATGGTTTCTCAACCATTCCTTAACTTCAAACTCCCATATCTCGCGAACGGATAGACGAACTCGAGAAATTCCAGTTGCATGTGGAAGTAGAAACTCGCCCTATTACAACGGTATGTGTATTTTTCCCCTAGGCCTTTGTAGTTATTGGTTTCGAGTATCAGACTTGCGAAAATTTTGATGGTTTCTCAACCTTTCCTTAAATTCAAACTCCTACATCTCACGAACGGATTGACGAACTCGAGAAATTCCTGTTGCATCTGAAAGTAGAAACTCGCCCGATAACAACGGTATGTGTATCATTCCCCTAGGCCGTTCCAATTATTGGTTTCGAGTATCAGACTTGCGATAATTTTGATGGCTTCTCAACCATTCCTTAACTTCAAACTACCATTTCTGGCGAACGGATTGACGAACTCGAGAAATTCCTGTTGCATCTGAAAGTAGAAACTCGCCCTATTACAATGGTATGTGTACTTTTCACCTAGGCCATTCCAGTTATTGGTTTCGAGTATCAGACTTGCGATAATTTTGATGGTTTCTCAACCATTCCTTAACTTCACACTTACATATCTCGCGTTCGGATTGACGAACTCGAGAAATTCCTGTTGCACCTGAATGTAGAAACCCGCCCGATTACAATGGTATGTGTACTTTTCACCTAGGCCATTCCAGTTATTGGTTTCGAGTATCAGACTTGCGAAAATTTTGATGGTTCCTCAACCTTTCCTTAAATTCAAACTCCCAAATCTCACGAACGGATTGACGAACTCGAGAAATTCCTGTTGCATCTGAAAGTAGAAACTCGCCCGATTACAACGCTATGTGTATTTTTCCCCTAGGCCGTTCCAATTATTGGTTTCGAGTATCAGACTTGCGATAATTTTGATGGCTTCTCAACCACTCCTTAACTTCAAACTACCATTTCTGGCGAACGGATTGACGAACTCGAGAAATTCCTGTTGCACCTGAATGTAGAAACTCGCGCGATTACAAAGATATGTGTGTTTTCCCCTGGGCCTTTGTAGTTATTGGTTTCGAGTATCAGACTTGCGAAAATTTTGATGGTTTCTCAACCATTCCTTAACTTCAAGCTCGAATATCTCGCGAACGGCTTGACGTACTCGAGAAATTCCTGTTGCATCTGAAAGTAGAAACTCGCCCGTTTACAATGGTGTATGTACTGATCACCTTGGCCATTCCAGTTATTTGTTTCTAGCATCAGAATTGCGAAAATTTTGATGGTTTCTCAACCATTCCTTAACTTCAAACTCCCATATCTCGCGAACGGATTGACGAACTCGAGAAATTCCTGTTGCATCTGAAAGCAGAAACTCGCCCGATTACAACGGTATGTGTATTTTTGCCATAGGCCATAGCAGTTATTGGTTTCGAGTATCAGACTTGCGAAAATTTTGATGGTTTCTCAACCATTCCTTAACTTCAAACTCCCATATCTCGCGAACGGATTGACGAACTCGAGAAATTCCTGTTGCATCTGAAAGCAGAAACTCGCCCGGTTACAACGGTATGTGCATTTTTGCCCTAGGCCATAGTAGTTATTGGTTTCGAGTATCAGACTTGCGAAAATTTTGATGGTTTCTCAAGCATTCCTTAACTTCAAACTTCCATATCTCGCGAACGGAATGACGAACTCGAAAAATTCCTGTTGTATCTGAAAGTAGAAACCCGCCCGATTACAATGGTGTGTGTACTTTTCCCCCAGGCCGTTCCAGTTATTGGTTCCGAGTATTAGACAAGCGAAAATTTTGATGGTTTCTCATCCATTCCTTAAATTCAAACTCCCATATCTCGCGAACGGATCGACGAACTCGAGAAATTCCTGTTGTATCTGAAAGTAGAAACCCGCCCGATTACAATGGTGTTTGTACTTTTCCCCTAGGCAATTCCAGTTATTGATTTCGAGTATCCGACCAGCGAAAATTTTGATTGTTTCTCAACCATTCCTTAACTTCAAACTCCCATATCTCGCGAACGGATTGACGAACTCGAGAATTTCCTATTGCATCTGAAAGCAGAAACTCGCCCGGTTACAACGGTATGTGCATTTTTGCCCTAGGCCATAGTAGTTATCGGTTTCGAGTATCAGACTTGCGAAAATTTTGATGGTTTCTCAACCATTCCTTAACTTCAAACTCCCATATCTCGCGAACGGATTGACGAACTCGAGAAATTCCTGTTGCATCTGAAAGCAGAAACTCGCCCGGTTACAACGGTATGTGCATTTTTGCCCTAGGCCATAGTAGTTATTGGTTTCGAGTATCAGACTTGCGAAAATTTTGATGGTTTCTCAACCATTCTTTAACTTCAAACTACCATATCTCGCGAACGGATTGACGAACTCGAGAAATTCCTGTTGCATCTGAAAGTAGAAACACGCCCGAATACAATGGTGTGTGTACTTTTCCCCTAGGCCATTCCAGTTATTGGTTTCGAGTATCAGACTTGCGAAAATTTTGATGGTTTCTCAACCATTCCTTAACTTCAAACTCCCATATCTCGCGAACGGAATGACGAACTCGAGAAATTCCTATTGCATCTGAAAGTAGAAACCCGCCAGATTACAATGGTGTGTGTACTTTTCCCCTAGGCCATTCCAGTTATTGGTTTCGAGTATCAGACTTGCGAAAATTTTGATGGTTTCTCAATCATTCCTTAACTTCAATCTTCCATATCTCGCGAACGGATTGAAGAACTCGAGAATTTCCTATTGCATCTGAAAGCAGAAACTCGCCCAATTACAACGGTATGTGTATTTTTGCCCTAGGCCACAGTAGATATTGGATTCGAGTATCGGAATTGCGAAAATTTTGATGATTTCTCAGCCATTCCTTAACTTCGAACTCCCATATCTCGCGAACGCATTGACGAAGTCGAGAAACTCCTGTTGTATCTGAACGTAGAAACCCGCCCGATTACAATGGTGTTTGTACTTTTCCCCTAGGCAATTCCAGTTATTGGTTTCGAGTATTCGACCAGCGAAAATTTTGATGGTTTCTCAACCATTCCTTAACTTCAAACTCCCATATCTCGCGAACGGAATGACGAACTCGAGAAATTCCTGTTGCATCTGAAAGTGGAAACTCGCCTGATTACAAAGGTATGTGCATTTTTCCCCTATGCCTTTGTAGTTATTTGTTTCGAGTATCAGACTTGCGAAAATTTTGATGGTTTCTCAACCATTCCTTAAATTCAAACTCCCACATCTCGCGAACGGATTGCCGAATTCGAGAAATTCCTGTTGCATCTGAAAGTGGAAACTCGCCCGATTACAAAGGTATGTGCATTCTTCCCGTATGCCTTTGTAGTTATTGGTTTCGAGTATCAGCCTTGCGAAAATTTTGATGGTTTCTCAACCATTCCTTAACTTCAAACTCCCATATCTCGCGAACGGAATGACGAACTCGAGAAATTCCTATTGCATCTGAAATCAGAAACACGCCCGATTACAACGGTAAGTGTATTTTTGACCTAGGACATTCCAGTTATTGGTTTCGAGTATCAGACCGGCGAAAATTTTGATGGTTTCTGAAACATTCATTATTTTCACACTTCCATATCTCGCGAACGGATTGACGAACACGAGAATTTCCTATTGCATCTGAAAGCAGAATCTCGCCCGATTACGACGGTATGTGTATTTTTGCCCTAGGCCATGGTAGTTATTGGTTTCGAGTATCAGACTTGCGAAAATTTTGATGGTTTCTCAACCATCCCTTAAATTCAAACTCCCATATCTCGCGAACGAATTGACGAACTCGAGATATTCCTGTTGTATCGGAAAGTAGAAACTCGCCCGATTACAATGTTGTGTGTACTTTTCCCCCAGGCCATTCCAGTTATTGGTTTCGAGTATCAAACCAGCGAAAATTTTTATGGTTTCTCAACCATTCTTAACTTCAATCTCCCATATCTCGCGAACGGATTGACGAACTCGAGAAATTCCTGTTGCATGTGAAAGTAGAATGTCGCCCGATTACAACGGTATTTGTATTTTTCCCCTAGGCCATCGTAGTTATTGGTTTCGAGTATCAGACTTGCGAAAATTTTGATGGTTTCTCAAGAATTCCTTATCTTGAAACTCCCATATCTCGCGAACGGATTGACGAACTCGAGAAATTCCTGTTGCATCTGTAAGTAGAAACTCGCCCGAATACAATGGTGTGTGTACTTTTCCCCTAGGCCATTCCAGTTATTGGTTTCGAGTATCAGACCTGTGAATATTTTGATGGTTTCTCAACCATTCCTTAAATTCAAACTCCCATATCTCGCGAACGGATTGACGAACTCGAGAAATTCCTGTTGCATGTGGAAGTAGAAACTCGCCCGATTACAACGGTATGTGTATTTTTCCCCTAGGCCTTTGTAGTTATTGGTTTCGAGTATCAGACTTGCGAAAATTTTGATGGTTTCTCAACCATTCCTTAAATTCAAACTCCCATATCACGCGAACGGATTGACAACTCGAGAAATTCCTGTTGTATCGGAAAGTAGAAACTCGCCCGATTACAATGGTGTGTGTACTTTTCCCCTAGGCAATTCCAGTTATTGGTTTCGAGTATCAAACCAGCGAAAATTTTGATGGTTTCTCAACCATTCTTAACTTCAAACTCCCATGTCTAGCGAATGGAATGACGAACTCGAGAAATTCCTGTTGCATCTGAAAGCAGAAACTCGCCCGATTACAACGGTATGTGTATTTTTGCCCTAGGCCATAGTAGTTATTGGTTTCGAGTATCAGACTTGCGAAAATTTTGATGATTTCTCAACCATTCCTTAACTTCAAACTCCCATATGTCGCGAACGCATTGACGAACTCGAGAAATTCCTGTTGTATCTGAAAGTGGAAACTCGCCGTATTACAATGGTGTGTGTACTTTTTCCCTAGGCCATTCCAGTTATTGGTTTCGAGTATCAGACTTGCGAAAATTTTGATGGTTTCTCAACCATTCCTTAAATTCAAACTCCCATATCTCGCGAACGCATTGACGAACTCGAGAAATTCCTGTTGTATCTGAAAGTGGAAACTCGCCGTATTACAATGGTGTGTGTACTTTTTCCCCACGCCATTCCAGTTATTGGATTCGAGTATCAGACTTGCGATAATTTTGATGGTTTCTCAACCATTCCTTAACTTCACACTTACATATCTCGCGAACGGATTGACGAACTGGAGAAATTCCTGTTGCATCTGAAAGTAGAGGCTCGCCCGATGACAACGGTATGTGTATTTTTGCCCTAGGCCATTGTAGTTATTGGATTCGAGTATCAGGCTTGCGAAAATTTTGATGATTTCTCAACCATTCCTTAACTTCAAACTTCCATATCTCGCGAACGGATTGACGGACTCGTGAATTTCCTATTGCATCTGAAAGTAGAAACTCGTCCGATTACAACGGTATGCGTATTTTTCCCCTAGGCCATTGTAGTTATTGGTTTCGACTATCAGACTTGCGAAAATTTTGATGGTTTCTCAAACATTCCTTAACTTCACACTTACATATCTCGCGAACGGAATGACGAACTCGAGAATTTCCTATTGCATCTGAAAGCAGAAACTCGCCCGGTTACAACGGTATGTGCATTTTTGCCCTAGGCCATAGTAGTTATTGGTTTCGAGTATCAGACTTGCGAAAATTTTGATGGTTTCTCAACCATTCCTTAACTTCAAACTCCCATATCTCGCGAACGGATTGACGAACTCGAGAAATTCCTGTTGTATCTGAAAGTAGAAACCCGCCTGATTACAATGGTTTGTGTACTTTTCCCCTAGGCCATTCCAGTTATTGGTTCCGAGTATTAGACCAGCGAAAATTTTGATGGTTTCTCAACCATTCCTTAACTTCAAACTCCCATATCTCGCGAACGGATCGACGAACTCGAGAAATTCCTGTTCCACCCGAAAGTAGAAACTCGCCCCATTACAACCGTATGTGTATTTTTCCCCTAGCCCATTGTAGTTATTGGTTTCGAGTTTCAGACTTGCGAAAATTTTGATGGTTTCTCAACCATTCCTTAACTTCAAACTCCCACATCTCGCAAACGGATAGACGAACTCGAGAAATTCCAGTTGCATGTGGAAGTAGAAACTCGCCCGATTACAACGGAATGTGTATTTTTCCCCTAGGCCTTTGTAGTTATTGGTTTCGAGTATCAGACTTGCGAAAATTTTGATGGTTTCTCAACCTTTCCTTAAATTCAAACTGCTAGATCTCACGAACGGATTGACGAACTCGAGAAATTCCTGTTGCATCTGAAAGTAGAAACTTGCCCGATAACAACGGTATGTGTATCATTCCCCTAGGCCGTTCCAATTATTGGTTTCGAGTATCAGACTTGCGATAATTTTGATGGCTTCTCAACCATTCCTTAACTTCAAACTACCATTTCTGGCGAACGGATTGACGAACTCGAGAAATTCCTGTTGCATCTGAAAGTAGAAACTCGCCCTATTACAATGGTATGTGTACCTTTCACCTAGGCCATTCCTGTTATTGGTTTCGAGTATCAGACTTGCGATAATTTTGATGGTTTCTCAACCATTCCTTAACTTCACACTTACATATCTCGCGTTCGGATTGACGAACTCGAGAAATTCCTGTTGCCCTGAATGTAGACACCCGCCCGATTACAATGGTGTGTGTACTTTTCCCCTAGGCCATTCCAGTTATTGGTTTCGAGTATTAGACCAGCGAAAATTTTGATGGTTTCTCAACCATTCCTTAACTTCAAAATCCCATATCTCGCGAACGGAAAGACGAACTCGAGAAATTCCAGTTGCATGTGGAAGTAAAAACTCGCCCGATTACAACGGTATGTGTATTTTTCCCCTTGGCCTTTGTAGTTATTGGTTTCGAGTATCAGACTTGCGAAAATTTTGATGGTTTCTCAACCATTCCTTAAATTCAAACTCCCATATCTCGCGAACGCATTGACGAACTCGAGAAATTCCTGTTGTATCTGAAAGTGGAAACTCGCCGTATTACAATGGTGTGTGTACTTTTTCCCCACGCCATTCCAGTTATTGGATTCGAGTATCAGACTTGCGATAATTTTGATGGTTTCTCAACCATTCCTTAACTTCACACTTACATATCTCGCGAACGGATTGACGAACTGGAGAAATTCCTGTTGCATCTGAAAGTAGAGGCTCGCCCGATGACAACGGTATGTGTATTTTTGCCCTAGGCCATTGTAGTTATTGGATTCGAGTATCAGGCTTGCGAAAATTTTGATGATTTCTCAACCATTCCTTAACTTCAAACTTCCATATCTCGCGAACGGATTGACGGACTCGTGAATTTCCTATTGCATCTGAAAGTAGAAACTCGTCCGATTACAACGGTATGCGTATTTTTCCCCTAGGCCATTGTAGTTATTGGTTTCGACTATCAGACTTGCGAAAATTTTGATGGTTTCTCAAACATTCCTTAACTTCACACTTACATATCTCGCGAACGGAATGACGAACTCGAGAATTTCCTATTGCATCTGAAAGCAGAAACTCGCCCGGTTACAACGGTATGTGCATTTTTGCCCTAGGCCATAGTAGTTATTGGTTTCGAGTATCAGACTTGCGAAAATTTTGATGGTTTCTAAACCATTCCTTAACTTCAAACTCCCATATCTCGCGAACGGATTGACGAACTCGAGAAATTCCTGTTGTATCTGAAAGTAGAAACCCGCCTGATTACAATGGTTTGTGTACTTTTCCCCTAGGCCATTCCAGTTATTGGTTCCGAGTATTAGACCAGCGAAAATTTTGATGGTTTCTCAACCATTCCTTAACTTCAAACTCCCATATCTCGCGAACGGATCGACGAACTCGAGAAATTCCTGTTCCACCCGAAAGTAGAAACTCGCCCCATTACAACCGTATGTGTATTTTTCCCCTAGCCCATTGTAGTTATTGGTTTCGAGTTTCAGACTTGCGAAAATTTTGATGGTTTCTCAACCATTCCTTAACTTCAAACTCCCACATCTCGCAAACGGATAGACGAACTCGAGAAATTCCAGTTGCATGTGGAAGTAGAAACTCGCCCGATTACAACGGAATGTGTATTTTTCCCCTAGGCCTTTGTAGTTATTGGTTTCGAGTATCAGACTTGCGAAAATTTTGATGGTTTCTCAACCTTTCCTTAAATTCAAACTGCTACATCTCACGAACGGATTGACGAACTCGAGAAATTCCTGTTGCATCTGAAAGTAGAAACTTGCCCGATAACAACGGTATGTGTATCATTCCCCTAGGCCGTTCCAATTATTGGTTTCGAGTATCAGACTTGCGATAATTTTGATGGCTTCTCAACCATTCCTTAACTTCAAACTACCATTTCTGGCGAACGGATTGACGAACTCGAGAAATTCCTGTTGCATCTGAAAGTAGAAACTCGCCCTATTACAATGGTATGTGTACCTTTCACCTAGGCCATTCCTGTTATTGGTTTCGAGTATCAGACTTGCGATAATTTTGATGGTTTCTCAACCATTCCTTAACTTCACACTTACATATCTCGCGTTCGGATTGACGAACTCGAGAAATTCCTGTTGCCCTGAATGTAGACACCCGCCCGATTACAATGGTGTGTGTACTTTTCCCCTAGGCCATTCCAGTTATTGGTTTCGAGTATTAGACCAGCGAAAATTTTGATGGTTTCTCAACCATTCCTTAACTTCAAAATCCCATATCTCGCGAACGGAAAGACGAACTCGAGAAATTCCAGTTGCATGTGGAAGTAAAAACTCGCCCGATTACAACGGTATGTGTATTTTTCCCCTTGGCCTTTGTAGTTATTGGTTTCGAGTATCAGACTTGCGAAAATTTTGATGGTTCCTCAACCTTTCCTTAAATTCAAACTCCCAAATCTCACGAACGGATTGACGAACTCGGGAAATTCCTGTTGCATCTGAAAGTAGAAACTCGCCCGATTACAACGGTATGTGTATTTTTCCCCTAGGCCGTTCCAATTATTGGTTTCGAGTATCAGACTTGCGATAATTTTGATGGCTTCTCAACCATTCCTTAACTTCAAACTACCATTTCTGGCGAACGGATTGACGAACTCGAGAAATTCCTGTTGCATCTCAAAGTAGAAACTCGCCCTATTACAATGGTATGTGTACTTTTCACCTAGGCCATTCCAGTTATTGGTTTCGAGTATCAGACTTGCGAAAATTTTGATGTTTTCTCAACCATTCCTTAACATCAAACTCCCATATCTCGCGAACGGATTGACGAACTCGAGAAATTCCTGTTGCACCTGAATGTAGAAACTCGCGCGATTACAAAGGTATGTGTGTTTTCCCCTGTGCCTTTGTAGTTATTGGTTTCGAGTATCAGACTTGCGAAAATTTTGATGGTTTCTCAACCATTCCTTAACTTCAAGCTCGAATATCTCGCGAACGGCTTGACGAACTCGAGAAATTCCTGTTGCATCTGAAAGCAGAAACTCGCCCGTTTACAATGGTGTATGTACTGTTCCCCTTGGCCATTCCAGTTATTTGTTTCTAGCATCAGAATTGCGAAAATTTTGATGGTTTCTCAACCATTCCTTAACTTCAAACTCCCATATCTCGCGAACGGATTGACGAACTCGAGAAATTCCTGTTGCATCTGAAATCAGAAACACGCCCGATTACAACAGTACGTGTATTTTTGACCTAGGACATTCCAGTTATTGGTTTCGAGTATCAGACCGGCGAAAATTTTGAAGGTTTCTCAACCATTCCTTAGCTTCAAAGTCCCATATCTCGCGAACAGATTGACGAACTCGAGAAATTCCTGTTGCATCTGAAAGCAGAAACTCGCCCGATTTCAACGGTATGTGCATTTTTTCCCTAGGCCATAGTAGTTATTGGTTTCGAGTATCAGACTTGCGAAAATTTTGATGGTTTCTCAAGCATTCCATAACTTCAAACTCCCATATCTCGCGAACGGATTGACGAACTCGAGAAATTCCTGTTGCATCTGAAAGCAGAAACTCGCCCGGTTACAACGGTATGTGCATTTTTGCCCTAGGCCATAGTAGTTATTGTATTCGAGTATCGGAATTGCGAAAATTTTGATGATTTCTCAGCCATTCCTTAACTTCAAACTCCCATATCTCGCGAACGCATTGAGAAAGTCGAGAAACTCCTGTTGTATCTGAAAGTAGAAACCCGCCCGATTACAATGGTGTTTGTACTTTTCCCCCAGGCCATTCCAGTTATTGGTTTCGAGTATCAAACCAGCGAAAATTTTGATGGTTTCTCAACCATTCTTAACTTCAATCTCCCATATCTCGCGAACGGATTGACGAACTCAAGAAATTTCTGTTGCATGTGAAAGTAGAATGTCGCCAGATTACAACGGTATTTGTATTTTTCCCCTAGGCCATCGTAGTTATTGGTTTCGAGTATCAGACTTGCGAAAATTTTGATGGTTTCTCAACCATTCCTTAAATTCAAACTCCCATATCACGCGAACGGATTGACAACTCGAGAAATTCCAGTTGTATCGGAAAGTAGAAACTCGCCCGATTACAATGGTGTGTGTACTTTTCCCCTAGGCAATTCCAGTTATTGGTATAGAGTATCAAACCAGCGAAAATTTTGGTGGTTTCTCAACCATTCTTAACTTCAAACTCCCATGTCTAGCGAACGGATTGACGAACTCGAGAAATTCCTGTTGCCTGTGAAAGTAGAATGTCGCCCGATTACAACGGTATGTTTATTTTTCCCCTAGGCCTTTGTAGTTATTGGTTTCGAGTATCAGACTTGCGAAAATTGTGATGGTTTCTCAACCATTCCTTAACTTCAAACTCCCATATCTCGCGAACGGATTGACGAACTCGAGAAATTCCTGTTGCATCTGAAAGTAGATACTCGCCCGATTACAAAGATATGTGTGTTTTCCCCCTAGGCCTTTGTAGTTATTGGTTTCGGGTATCAGACTTGCGAAAATTTTGATGGCTCCTCAACCATTCCTTAACTTCAAACTCCCATATCTCGCGAACGGATTGACGAACTCGAGAAATTCCTGTTGCATCTGAAAGTAGAGACTCGCCTGATTACAACGGTATGTGTATTTTTGCCCTAGGCCATTGTAGTTATTGGATTCGAGTATCAGACTTGCGAAAATTTCGATGATTTCTCAACCATTCCTTAACTTCAAACTCCCATATGTCGCGAACGCATTGACGAACTCGAGAAATTCCTGTTGTATCTGAAAGTGGAAACTCGCCGTATTACAATGGTGTGTGTACTTTTTCCCTAGGCCATTCCAGTTATTGGTTTCGAGTATCAGACTTGCGAAAATTTTGATGGTTTCTCAACCATTCCTTAAATTCAAACTCCCATATATCGCGAACGGAATGACGAACTCGAGAAATTCCTGTTGCATCTGAATGCAGAAACTCGCCCGATTACAACGGTGTGTGTATTTTCCCCCTAGGCCTTTGTAGTTATTGGTTTCGAGTATCAGACTTGTGAAAATTTTGATGGCTCCTCAACCATTCCTTAACTTCAAACTCCCATATCTCGCGAACGGATTGACGAACTCGAGAAATTCCTGTTGCATCTGAAAGTAGAGACTCCCCCGATTACAACGGTATGTGTATTTTTGCCCTAGGCCATTGTAGTTATTGGATTCGAGTATCAGGCTTGCGAAAATTTTTATGGTTTCTCAACCATTCCTTAACTTCAAACTCCCATATCTCGCGAACGGATTGACGAACTACATTAATTCCTGTTGCATCTGAAAGTAGAATCTCGCCCGATAACAATGGTGTGTGTACTTTTACCCTAGGCCATTCCAGTTATTGTTTTCGAGTATCAGACTTGTGAAAATTTTGATTGTTTCTCAAGAATTCCTTAAATTCAAACTCCCATATCTCGCGAACGGATTGACGAACACGAGAATTTCCTATTTTATCGGAAAGTAGAAGATCGCCCGATTACAATGGTTTGTGTACTTTTCCCCTAAGCAATTCCAGTTATTGGTTTCGAGTATCAAACCAGCGAAAATATTGATGGTTTCTCAACCATTCTTAACTTCAAGCTCCCATATCTCGCGAACGGATCGACGAACTCGAGAAATTCCTGTTGCATGTGAAAGTAGAATGTCGCCCGATCACAACGGTATGTGTATTTTTCCCCTAGGCCTTTGTAGTTATTGGTTTCGAGTATCAGACTTGCGAAAATTTTGATGGTTCCTCAAACTTTCATTATTTTCACACTTCCATATCTCGCGAACGGATTGACGAACACGAGAATTTCCTATTGCATCTGAAAGCAGAATCTCGCCCGATTACAACGGTATGTGTATTTTTGCCATAGGCCATGGTAGTTATTGGTTTCGAGTATCAGACTTGCGAAAATTGTGATGGTTTCTCAACCATTCCTTAACTTCAAACTCCCATTACTCGCGAACGGATTGACGAACTCGAGAAATTCCTGTTGCATCTGAAAGTAGAAACTCGCCCGATTACAAAGATATGTGTGTTTTCCCTCTAGGCCTTTGTAGTTATTGGTTTCGAGTATCAGACTTGCGAAGATTTAGATGGTTTCTCAACCATTCCTTAAATTCAAACTCCCATAACTCGCGAACGGATTGACGAACTCGAGAAATTCCTGTTGTATCGGAAAGTAGAAACTCGCCCGATTACAATGGTGTGTGTACTTTTCCCCCAGGCCATTCCAGTTATTGGTTTCGAGTATCAAACCAGCAAAAATTTTGATGGTTTCTCAACCATTCTTAACTTCAAACTCCCATATCTCGCGAACGGATTGACGAACTCGAGAAATTCCTGTTGCATGTGAAAGTAGAATGTCGCCCGATTACAACGGTATGTGTATTTTTCCCCTAGGCCTTTGTAGTTATTGGTTTCGAGTATCAGACTTGCGAAAATTTTGATGGTTTCTCAAACATTCCTTATTTTCACACTTCCATATCTCGCGAACGGATTGACGAACACGAGAATTTCCTACTGCATCTGAAAGCAGAAACTCGCCCGATTACAACGGTATGTGTATTTTTGCCCTAGGCCTTTGTAGTTATTGGTTTCGAGTATCAGACTTGCGAAAATTCTGATGGTTTCTCAACCATTCCTTAAATTCAGACTCCCATATCTCGCGAACGGATTGACGAACTCGAGAAATTCCTGTTGCATGTGAAAATAGAATGTCGCCCGATTACAACGGTATGTGTGTTTTCCCCCTAGGCCTTTGTAGTTATTGGTTTCGAGTATCAGACTTGCGAAAATTTTGATGGTTTCTCAACCATCCCTTAAATTCAAACTCCCATATCTCGCGAACGGATTGACGAACTCGAGATATTCCTGTTGTATCGGAAAGTAGAAACTCGCCCGATTACAATGGTGTGTGTACTTTTCCCCCAGGCCATTCCAGTTATTGGTATCGAGTATCAGACCAGTGAATATTTTGATGGTTTCTCAACCATTCCTTATATTCAAACTCCCATATCTCGCGAACGGATTGACGAACTCGAGATATTCCTGTTGTATCGGAAAGCAGAAACTCGCCCGATTACAATGGTGTGTGTACTTTTCCCCCAGGCCATTCCAGTTATTGGTTTCGAGTATCAGACCAGTGAATATTTTGATGGTTTCTCAACCATTCCTTAACTTCAAACTCCCATATCTCGCGAACGGATTGACGAACTCCATTAATTCCTGTTGCATCTGAAAGTAGAATGTCGCCCGATTACAACGGTATGTGTTTTCCCCCTAGGTCTTTGTAGTTATTGGTTTCGAGTATCAAACCAGCGAAAATTTTGATGGTTTCTCAACCATTCTTAACTTCAAACTCCCATATCTCGCGAACGGATTGACGAACTCGAGAAATTCCTGTTGCATGTGAAAGTAGAATGTCGCCCGTTTACAACGGTATGTGTATTTTCCCCCTAGGCCATCGTAGTTATTGGTTTCGAGTATCAGACTTGCGAAAATTTTGATGGTTTCTCAAGAATTCCTTATCTTGAAACTCCCATATCTCGCGAACGGATTGACGAACTCGAGAAATTCCTGTTGCATCTGTAAGTAGAAACTCGCCCGAATACAATGGTGTGTGTACTTTTCCCCTAGGCCATTCCCGTTATTGGTTTCGAGTATCAGACCAGTGAATATTTTGATGGTTTCTCAACCATTCCTTAAATTCAAACTCCCATATCTCGCGAACGGATTGACGAACTCGAGAAATTCCTGTTGCATGTGGAAGTAGAAACTCGCCCGATTACAACGGTATGTGTATTTTTCCCCTAGGCCTTTGTAGTTATTGGTTTCGAGTATCAGACTTGCGAAAATTTTGATGGTATCTCAACCATTCCTTAAATTCAAACTCCCATATCACGCGAACGGATTGACAACTCGAGAAATTCCTGTTGTATCGGAAAGTAGAAACTCGCCCGATTACAATGGTGTGTGTACTTTTCCCCTAGGCAATTCCAGTTATTGGTTTCGAGTATCAGACTTGCGAAAATTTTTATGGTTTCTCAACCATTCCTTAACTTCAAACTCCCATATCTCGCGAACGGATTGACGAACTACATTAATTCCTGTTGCATCTGAAAGTAGAATCTCGCCCGATTACAATGGTGTGTGTACTTTTACCCTAGGCCATTCCAGTTATTGTGTTCGAGTATCAGACTTGCGAAAATTTTGATTGTTTCTCAAGAATTCCTTAAATTCAAACTCCCATATCTCGCGAACGGATTGACGAACACGAGAATTTCCTATTTTATCGGAAAGTAGAAGATCGCCCGATTACAATGGTGTGTGTACTTTTCCCCTAAGCAATTCCAGTTATTGGTTTCGAGTATCAAACCAGCGAAAATATTGATGGTTTCTCAACCATTCTTAACTTCAAACTCCCATTTCTCGCGAACGGATTGACGAACTCGAGAAATTCCTGTTGCATCTTAAAGTAGAAACTCGCCCGATTACAAAGACATGTGCATTTTTGCCCTAGGCCTTTGTAGATATTGGTTTCGAGTATTAGACTTGCGAAAATTTTGATGGTTTCTCAAGCATTCCATAACTTCTAACTCCCATATCTCGCGAACGGATTGACGAACTCGAGAAATTCCTGTTGCATCTGAAAGCAGAAACCCGCCCGATTACAACGGTATGTGTATTTTTCCCCTAGGCCATTCCAGTTATTGGTTTCGAGTATCAGACTTGCGAAAATTTTGATGGTTGCTTAACCATTCCTTAAATTCAAACTCCCATATCTCGCGAACGGATTGACGAACTCGAGAAATTCCTTTTGCATCTGAAATTAGAAACTCGCCCGATTACAAAGGTATGTGCATTTTTCCCCTAGGCCTCTGTAGTTATTGGTTTCGAGTATCAGACTTGCGAAAATTTTGATGGTTTCACAACCATTCCTTAACTTCAAAGTCCCATATCTCGCGAACGGATTGACGAACTCGAGAAATTCTTGTTGCATCTGAAATTAGAAACTCGCCCGATTAGAATGGTGTGTGTACTTTTCCCCTAGGCCATTCCAGTTATTCGTTTCTAGCATCAGATTTGCGAAAATTTCGATGGTTTCTCAACCATTCCTTAACTTCACACTCCCATATCTCGCGAACGGATTGACGAACTCGAGAAATTCCTGTTGCATCTTAAAGTAGAAACTCGCCCGATTACAAAGGTATGTGCATTTTTCCCCTAGGCCTCTGTAGTTATTGGTTTCGAGTATCAGACTTGCGAAAATTTTGATGGTTTCTCAACCATTCCTTAACTTCAAACTCCCATATCTCGCGAACGGATTGACGAACTCCATTAATTCCTGTTGCATCTGAAAGTAGAATCTCGCCCGATTACAATGGTGTGTGTACTTTTACCCTAGGACATTCCAGTTATTGTTTTCGAGTATCAGACATGCGAAAATTTTGATTGTTTCTCAAGCATTCCTTAAATTCAAACTCCAATATCTAGCGAACGGAATGACGAACTCGAGAAATTCCTATTGCATCTGAAATCAGAAACACGCCCGATTACAACGGTACGTGTATTTTTGACCTAGGCCATTCCAGTTATTGGTTTCGAGTATCAGACCGGCGAAAATTTTGAAGGTTTCTCAACCATTCCTTAACTTCAAAGTCCCATATCTCGCGAACGGATTGACGAACTCGAGAAATTCCTATTGCATCTGAAATCAGAAACACGCCCGATTACAACGGTACGTGTATTTTTCCCCTAGGCCATTCCAGTTATTGGTTTCGAGTATCAGACTTGCGAAAATTTTGATGGTTTCTCAAACATTCCTTAACTTCAAACTTCCATATCTCGCGAACGGATTGAAGTAACTCGAGAATTTCCTATTGCATCTGAAAGCAGAAACTCGCCCGATTACAACGGTATGTGTGTTTTTCACCTAGGCCATTCCAGTTATTGTTTTCGAGTAACAGACTTGCGAAAATTTTGATTGTTTCTCAAGCATTCCTTAACTTCAAACTCCCATATCTCGCGAACGGATTGACGAACTCGAGAAATTCCTGTTGCATCTGAAAGCAGAAACTCGCCCGATTACAACGGTATGTGTATTTTCCCCTAGGCCATTGTAGTTATTGGTTTCTAGCATCAGAATTGCGAAAATTTTGATGGTTTCTCAACCATCCCTTAAATTCAAACTCCCATATCTCGCGAACGGATTGACGAACTCGAGATATTCCTGTTGTATCGGAAAGTAGAAACTCGCCCGATTACAATGGTGTGTGTACTTTTCCCCCAGGCCATTCCAGTTATTGGTTTCGAGTATCAAACCAGCGAAAATTTTGATGGTTTCTCAACCATTCTTAACTTCAAACTCCCATATCTCGCGAACGGATTGACGAACTCGGGAAATTCCTGTTGCATGTGAAAGTAGAATGTCGCCCAATTACAACGGTATGTGTATTTTCCCCCTAGGCCATCGTAGTTATTGGTTTCGAGTGTCAGACTCGCGAAAATTTTGATGGTTTCTCAAGAATTCCTTATCTTGAAACTCCCATATCTCGCGAACGGATTGACGAACTCGAGAAATTCCTGTTGCATCTGTAAGTAGAAACTCGCCCGAATACAATGGTGTGTGCACTTTTCCCCTAGGCCATTCCCGTTATTGGTTTCGAGTATCAGACCAGTGAATATTTTGATGGTTTCTCAACCATTCCTTAAATTCAAACTCCCATATCTCGCGAACGGATTGACGAACTCGAGAAATTCCTGTTGCATGTGGAAGTAGAAACTCGCCCGATTACAACGGTATGTGTATTTTTCCCCTAGGCCTTTGTAGTTATTGGTTTCGAGTATCAGACTTGCGAAAATTTTGATGGTTTCTCAACCATTCCTTAAATTCAAACTCCCATATCACGCGAACGGATTGACAACTCGAGAAATTCCTGTTGTATCGGAAAGTAGAAACTCGCCCGATTACAATGGTGTGTGTACTTTTCCCCCAGGCCATTCCAGTTATTGGTTTCGAGTATCAAACCGGCGAAAATTTTGATGGTTTCTTAACCATTCTTAACTTCAAACTCCCATATCTCGCGAACGGATTGACGAACTCGAGAAACTCCTGTTGCATGTGAAAGTAGAATGTCGCCCGATTACAACGGTATGTGTATTTTCCCCCTAGGCCAACGTAGTTATTGGTTTCGAGTATCAGACTTGCGAAAATTTTGATGGTTTCTCAAGAATTCCTTATCTTGAAACTCCCATATCTCGCGAACGGATTGACGAACTCGAGAAATTCCTGTTGCATCTGAAATTAGAAACTCGCCCGATTACAAAGATATGTGTGTTTTTCACTTAGGCCTTTGTAGTTATTGATTTCGAATATCAGACTTGCGAAAATTTGTATGGTTTCTCAACCATTCCTTAACTTCAAACTCCCATATCTCGCGAACGGAGTGACGAACTCCATTAATTCCTGTTGCATCTGAAAGTAGACTCTCGCCCGATTACAATGGTGTGTGTACTTTTACCCTAGGACATTCCAGTTATTGTTTTCGAGTATCAGACATGCGAAAATTTTGATTGTTTCTCAAGCATTCCTTAAATTCAAACTCCCATATCTAGCGAACGGAATGTCGAACTCGAGAAATTCCTATTGCATCTGAAATCAGAAACACGCCCGATTACAACGGTACGTGTATTTTTGACCTAGGCCATTCCAGTTATTGGTTTCGAGTATCAGACCGGCGAAAATTTTGAAGGTTTCTCAACCATTCCTTAACTTCAAAGTCCCATATCTCGCGAACGGATTGACGAACTCGAGAAATTCCTATTGCATCTGAAATCAGAAACACGCCCGATTACAACGGTACGTGTATTTTTCCCCTAGGCCATTCCAGTTATTGGTTTCGAGTATCAGACCAGTGAATATTTTGATGGTTTCTCAACCATTCCTTAAATTCAAACTCCCATATCACGCGAACGGATTGACAACTCGAGAAATTCCTGTTGTATCGGAAAGTAGAAACTCGCCCGATTACAATGGTGTGTGTACTTTTCCCCTAGGCAATTCCAGTTATTGGTTTCGAGTATCAAACCAGCGAAAATTTTGAAGGTTTCTCAACCATTCCTTAACTTCAAAGTCCCTTATCTCGCGAACGGATTGACGAACTCGAGAAATTCCTGTTGCATCTGTAAGTAGAAACTCGCCCGAATACAATGGTGTGTGCACTTTTTCCCTAGGCCATTCCCGTTATTGGTTTCGAGTATCAGACCAGTGAATATTTTGATGGTTTCTCAACCATTCCTTAAATTCAAACTCCCATATCTCGCGAACGGATTGACGAACTCGAGAAATTCCTGTTGCATGTGGAAGTAGAAACTCGCCCGATTACAACGGTATGTGTATTTTTCCCCTAGGCCTTTGTAGTTATTGGTTTCGAGTATCAGACTTGCGAAAATTTTGATGGTTTCTCAACCATTCCTTAAATTCAAACTCCCATATCATGCGAACGGATTGACAACTCGAGAAATTCCTGTTGTATCGGAAAGTAGAAACTCGCCCGATTACAATGGTGTGTGTACTTTTCCCCTAGGCAATTCCAGTTATTGGTTTCGAGTATCAAACCAGCGAAAATTTTGAAGGTTTCTCAACCATTCCTTAACTTCAAAGTCCCTTATCTCGCGAACGGATTGACGAACTCGAGAAATTCCTGTTGCATCTGAAAGCAGAAACTCGCCCGATTTCAACGGTATGTGTGTTTTCCCCCTAGGCCTTTGTAGTTATTGGTTTCGAGTACCAGACTTGCGAAAATTTTGATGGTTTCTCAACCATCCCTTAAATTCAAACTCCCATATCTCGCGAACGGATTGACGAACTCGAGATATTCCTGTTGTATCGGAAAGTAGAAACTCGCCCGATTACAATGGTGTGTGTACTTTTCCCCCAGGCCATTCCAGTTATTGGTTTCGAGTATCAAACCGGCGAAAATTTTTATGGTTTCTTAACCATTCTTAACTTCAAACTCCCATATCTCGCGAACGGATTGACGAACTCGAGAAATTCCTGTTGCATGTGAAAGTAGAATGTCGCCCGATTACAACGGTATGTGTATTTTCCCCCTAGGCCATCGTAGTTATTGGTTTCGAGTATCAGACTTGCGAAAATTTTGATGGTTTCTCAAGAATTCCTTATCTTGAAACTCCCATATCTCGCGAACGGATTGACGAACTCGAGAAATTCCTGTTGCATCTGTAAGTAGAAACTCGCCCGAATACAATGGTGTGTGCACTTTTTCCCTAGGCCATTCCCGTTATTGGTTTCGAGTATCAGACCAGTGAATATTTTGATGGTTTCTCAACCATTCCTTAAATTCAAACTCCCATATCTCGCGAACGGATTGACGAACTCGAGAAATTCCTGTTGCATGTGGAAGTAGAAACTCGCCCGATTACAACGGTATGTGTATTTTTCCCCTAGGCCTTTGTAGTTATTGGTTTCGAGTATCAGACTTGCGAAAATTTTGATGGTTTCTCAACCATTCCTTAAATTCAAACTCCCATATCACGCGAACGGATTGACAACTCGAGAAATTCCTGTTGTATCGGAAAGTAGAAACTCGCCCGATTACAATGGTGTGTGTACTTTTCCCCTAGGCAATTCCAGTTATTGGTTTCGAGTATCAAACCAGCGAAAATTTTGAAGGTTTCTCAACCATTCCTTAACTTCAAAGTCCCTTATCTCGCGAACGGATTGACGAACTCGAGAAATTCCTGTTGCATCTGTAAGTAGAAACTCGCCCGAATACAATGGTGTGTGCACTTTTTCCCTAGGCCATTCCCGTTATTGGTTTCGAGTATCAGACCAGTGAATATTTTGATGGTTTCTCAACCATTCCTTAAATTCAAACTCCCATATCTCGCGAACGGATTGACGAACTCGAGAAATTCCTGTTGCATGTGGAAGTAGAAACTCGCCCGATTACAACGGTATGTGTATTTTTCCCCTAGGCCTTTGTAGTTATTGGTTTCGAGTATCAGACTTGCGAAAATTTTGATGGTTTCTCAACCATTCCTTAAATTCAAACTCCCATATCACGCGAACGGATTGACAACTCGAGAAATTCCTTTTGTATCGGAAAGTAGAAACTCGCCCGATTACAATGGTGTGTGTACTTTTCCCCTAGGCAATTCCAGTTATTGGTTTCGAGTATCAAACCAGCGAAAATTTTGAAGGTTTCTCAACCATTCCTTAACTTCAAAGTCCCTTATCTCGCGAACGGATTGACGAACTCGAGAAATTCCTGTTGCATCTGAAAGCAGAAACTCGCCCGATTTCAACGGTATGTGTGTTTTCCCCCTAGGCCTTTGTAGTTATTGGTTTCGAGTACCAGACTTGCGAAAATTTTGATGGTTTCTCAACCATCCCTTAAATTCAAACTCCCATATCTCGCGAACGGATTGACGAACTCGAGATATTCCTGTTGTATCGGAAAGTAGAAACTCGCCCGATTACAATGGTGTGTGTACTTTTCCCCCAGGCCATTCCAGTTATTGGTTTCGAGTATCAAACCGGCGAAAATTTTTATGGTTTCTTAACCATTCTTAACTTCAAACTCCCATATCTCGCGAACGGATTGACGAACTCGAGAAATTCCTGTTGCATGTGAAAGTAGAATGTCGCCCGATTACAACGGTATGTGTATTTTCCCCCTAGGCCATCGTAGTTATTGGTTTCGAGTATCAGACTTGCGAAAATTTTGATGGTTTCTCAAGAATTCCTTATCTTGAAACTCCCATATCTCGCGAACGGATTGACGAACTCGAGAAATTCCTGTTGCATCTGTAAGTAGAAACACGCCCGAATACAATGGTGTGTCTACTTTTCCCCTGGGCCATTCCCGTTATTGGTTTCGAGTATCAGACCAGTGAATATTTTGATGGTTTCTCAACCATTCCTTAAATTCAAACTCCCATATCTCGCGAACGGATTGACGAACTCGAGAAATTCCTGTTGCATGTGGAAGTATAAACTCGCCCGATTACAACGGTATGTGTATTTTTCCCCTAGGCCTTTGTAGTTATTGGTTTCGAGTATCAGACTTGCGAAAATTTTGATGGTTTCTCAACCATTCCTTAACTTCAAACTCCCATATCTCGCGAACGGATTGACGAACTCGAGAAATTCCTGTTGCATCTGAAATCAGAAACACGCCCGATTACAACGGTACGTGTATTTTTCCCCTAGGCCATTCCAGTTATTGGTTTCGAGTATCAGACTTGCGAAAATTTTGAGGGTTTCCCAAACATTCCTTAACTTCAAACTACCATATCTCGCGAACGGATTGACGAACTCGAGAAATTCCTGTTGCATGTGAAAGTAGAATGTCGCCCGATTACAACGGTATGTGTATTTTCCCCCTAGGCCATCGTAGTTATTGGTTTCGAGTATCAGACTTGCGAAAATTTTGATGGTTTCTCAAGAATTCCTTATCTTGAAACTCCCATATCTCGCGAACGGATTGACGAACTCGAGAAATTCCTGTTGCATCTGTAAGTAGAAACTCGCCCGAATACAATGGTGTGTGTACTTTTCCCCTAGGCCATTCCCGTTATTGGTTTCGAGTATCAGACCAGTGAATATTTTGACGGTTTCTCAACCATTCCTTAAATTCAAACTCCCATATCTCGCGAAAGGATTGACGAACTCGAGAAATTCCTGTTGCATGTGGAAGTATAAACTCGCCCGATTACAACGGTATGTGTATTTTTCCCCTAGGCCTTTGTAGTTATTGGTTTCGAGTATCAGACTTGCGAAAATTTTGATGGTTTCTCAACCATTCCTTAACTTCAAACTCCCATATCTCGCGAACGGATTGACGAACTCGAGGAATTCCTGTTGCATCTGAAATTAGAAACTCGCACGATTACAAAGATATGTGTGTTTTTCACCTAGGCCTTTGTAGTTATTGGTTTCGAGTATCAGACTAGCGAAAATTTTGAGGGTTTCCCAAACATTCCTTAACTTCAAACTACCATATCTCGCGAACGGATTGACGAACTCGAGAAATTCCTGTTGCATCTGAAAGTGGAAACACGCCCGATTACAACGGTACGTGAATTTTTGACCTAGGCCATTCCAGTTATTGGTTTCGAGTATCAGACCAGCGAAAATTTTGACGGTTTCTCAACCATTCCTTAGCTTCAAACTCCCATATCTCGCGAACGGATTGACGAACTCGAGAAATTCCTGTTGCATCTGTAAGTAGAAACTCGCCCGAATACAATGGTGTGTGCACTTTTCCCCTAGGCCATTCCCGTTATTGGTTTCGAGTATCAGACCAGTGAATATTTTGATGGTTTCTCAACCATTCCTTAAATTCAAACTCCCATATCTCGCGAACGGATTGACGAACTCGAGAAATTCCTGTTGCATGTGGAAGTAGAAACTCGCCCGATTACAACGGTATGTGTATTTTTCCCCTAGGCATTTGTAGTTATTGGTTTCGAGTATCAGACTTGCGAAAATTTTGATGGTTTCTCAACCATTCCTTAAATTCAAACTCCCATATCACGCGAACGGATTGACAACTCGAGAAATTCCTGTTGTATCGGAAAGTAGAAACTCGCCCGATTACAATGGTGTGTGTACTTTTCCCCTAGGCAATTCCAGTTATTGGTTTCGAGTATCAAACCAGCGAAAATTTTGAAGGTTTCTCAAACATTCCTTAAATTCAAAGTCCCTTATCTCGCGAACGGATTGACGAACTCGAGAAATTCCTGTTGCATCTGAAAGCAGAAACTCGCCCGATTTCAACGGTATGTGTGTTTTCCCCCTAGGCCTTTGTAGTTATTGGTTTCGAGTATCAGACTTGCGAAAATTTTGATGGTTTCTCAACCATCCCTTAAATTCAAACTCCCATATCTCGCGAACGGATTGACGAACTCGAGATATTCCTGTTGTATCGGAAAGTAGAAACTCGCCCGATTACAATGGTGTGTGTACTTTTCCCCCAGGCCATTCCAGTTATTGGTTTCGAGTATCAAACCGGCGAAAATTTTGATGGTTTCTTAACCATTCTTAACTTCAAACTCCCATGTCTCGCGAACGGATTGACGAACTCGAGAAATTCCTGTTGCATGTGAAAGTAGAATGTCGCCCGATTACAACGGTATGTGTATTTTCCCCCTAGGCCATCGTAGTTATTGGTTTCGAGTATCAGACTTGCGAAAATTTTGATGGTTTCTCAAGAATTCCTTATCTTGAAACTCCCATATCTCGCGAACGGATTGACGAACTCGAGAAATTCCTGTTGCATCTGTAAGTAGAAACTCGCCCGAATACAATGGTGTGTGTACTTTTCCCCTAGGCCATTCCCGTTATTGGTTTCGAGTATCAGACCAGTGAATATTTTGACGGTTTCTCAACCATTCCTTAAATTCAAACTCCCATATCTCGCGAACGGATTGACGAACTCGAGAAATTCCTGTTGCATGTGGAAGTATAAACTCGCCCGATTACAACGGTATGTGTATTTTTCCCCTAGGCCTTTGTAGTTATTGGTTTCGAGTATCAGACTTGCGAAAATTTTGATGGTTTCTCAACCATTCCTTAACTTCAAACTCCCATATCTCGCGAACGGATTGACGAACTCGAGGAATTCCTGTTGCATCTGAAATTAGAAACTCGCCCGATTACAACGGTGTGTGTATTTTTCCCCTAGGCCATTGTAGTTATTGGTTTCGAGTGTCGGACTTGCGAAAATTTTGATAGTTTCTCAACCATTCCTTAACTTCAAACTCCCATATCTCGCGAACGGATTGACGAACTCGAGAAATTCCTGTTGCATGTGGAAGTATAAGCTCGCCCGATTACAACGGTATGTGTGTTTTTCACCTAGGCCTTTGTAGTTATTGGTTTCGAGTATCAGACTTGCGAAAATTTTGAGGGTTTCCCAAACATTCCTTAACTTCAAACTACCATATCTCGCGAACGGATTGACGAACTCGAGAAATTCCTGTTGCATCTGAAAGTGGAAACACGCCCGATTACAACGGTACGTGAATTTTTGACCTAGGCCATTCCAGTTATTGGTTTCGAGTATCAGACCAGCGAAAATTTTGACGGTTTCTCAACCATTCCTTAGCTTCAAACTCCCATATCTCGCGAACGGATCGACGAACTCGAGAAATTCCTGTTGCATCTGAAAGTGGAAACTCGCCCGATTACAAAGGTACGTGCATTTTTTCCCTAGGCCATAGTAGTTATTGGTTTCGAGTATCAGACTTGCGAAAATTTTGATGGTTTCTCAAGAATTCCATAACTTCTAACTCCCATATCTCGCGAACGGATTGACGAACTCGAGAAATTCCTGTTGCATCTGAAAGCAGATACTCGCCCGATTACAACGGTGTGTGTATTTTTCCCCTGGGCCATTGTAGTTATTGGTTTCGAGTATCAGACTTGCGAAAATTTTGATGGTTTCTCAAGCATTCCATAACTTCTAACTCCCATATCTCGCGAACGGATTGACGAACTCGAGAAATTCCTGTTGCATCTGAAAGTGGAAACACGCCCGATTACAACGGTACGTGAATTTTTGACCAAGGCCATTCCAGTTATTGGTTTCGAGTATCAGACCAGCGAAAATTTTGACGGTTTCTCAACCATTCCTTAGCTTCAAACTCCCATATCTCGCGAACGGATCGACGAACTCGACAAATTCCTGCTGCATCTGAAAGCAGAAACTCGCCCGATTTCAACGGTATGTGCATTTTTGCCCTAGGCCATAGTAGTTATTGGTTTCGAGTATCAGACTTGCGAAAATTTTGATGGTTTTTCAACCATTCCTTAACTTCAAACTACCATATCTCGCGAACGGATTGACGAACTCGAGAAATTCCTGTTGCATCTGAAAGTAGAGACTCGCCCGATTAGAATGGTGTGTGTACTTTTCCCCTAGGCCATTCCAGTTATTCGTTTCTAGCATCAGATTTGCGAAAATTTCGATGGTTTCTCAACCATTCCTTAACTTCAAACTCCCATATCTCGCGAACGGATTGACGAACTCGAGAAATTCCTGTTGCATCTGAAATTAGAAACTCGCCCGATTACAAAGATATGTGTGTTTTTCCCCTAGGCCTTTGTAGTTATTGGTTTCGAGTATCAGACTTGCGAAAATTTTGAGGGTTTCCCAAACATGCCTTAACTTCAAACTACCATATCTCGCGAACGGATTGACGAACTCGAGAAATTCCTGTTGCATCTTAAAGTAGAAACTCGCCCGATTACAAGGGTATGTGCATTTTTCCCCTAGGCCTCTGTAGTTATTGGTTTCGAGTATCAGACTTGCGAAAATTTTGATGGTTTCTCAACCATTCCTTAACTTCAAACTCCCATATCTCGCGAACGGATTGACGAACTCGAGAAATTCCTGTTGCATCTGAAAGCAGAAACTCGCCCGATTACAACGGTGTGTGTATTTTTCCCCTAGGCCATTGTAGTTATTGGTTTCGAGTGTCGAACTTGCGAAAATTTTGATAGTTTCTCAACCATTCCTTAACTTCAAACTCCCATATCTCGCGAACGGATTGACGAACTCGAGAAATTCCTGTTGCATCTGAAAGTAGAGACTCGCCCGATTAGAATGGTGTGTGTACTTTTCCCCTAGGCCATTCCAGTTATTCGTTTCTAGCATCAGATTTGCGAAAATTTCGATGGTTTCTCAACCATTCCTTAGCTTCAAACTCCCATATCTCGCGAACGGATTGACGAACTCGAGAAATTCCTGTTGCATCTGAAATTAGAAACTCGCCCGATTACAAAGATATGTGTGTTTTTCCCCTAGGCCTTTGTAGTTATTGGTTTCGAGTATCAGACTTGCGAAAATTTTGAGGGATTCCCAAACATGCCTTAACTTCAAACTACCATATCTCGCGAACGGATTGACGAGCTCGAGAAATTCCTGTTGCATCTTAAAGTAGAAACTCGCCCGATTACAAAGGTATGTGCATTTTTCCCCTAGGCCTCTGTAGTTATTGGTTTCGAGTATCAGACTTGCGAAAATTTTGATGGTTTCTCAACCATTCCTTAACTTCAAACTCCCATATCTCGCGAACGGATTCACGAACTCGAGAAATTCCTGTTGCATCTGAAAGCAGAAACTCGCCCGATTACAACGGTGTGTGTATTTTTCCCCTAGGCCATTGTAGTTATTGGTTTCGAGTGTCGGACTTGCGAAAATTTTGATAGTTTCTCAACCATTCCTTAACTTCAAACTCCCATATCTCGCGAACGGATTGACGAACTCGAGAAATTCCTGTTGCATCTGAAATTAGAAACTCGCCCGATTACAAAGATATGTGTGTTTTTCCCCTAGGCCTTTGTAGTTATTGGTTTCGAGTATCAGACTTGCGAAAATTTTGATAGTTTCTCAACCATTCCTTAACTTCAAACTACCATATCTCGCGAACGGATTGACGAACTCGAGAAATTCCTGTTGCATCTGAAAGTAGAGACTCGCCCGATTAGAATGGTGTTTGTACTTTTCCCCTAGGCCATTCCAGTTATTCGTTTCTAGCATCAGATTTGCGAAAATTTCGATGGTTTCTCAACCATTCCTTAACTTCAAACTCCCATATCTCGCGAACGGATTGACGAACTCGAGAAATTCCTGTTGCATCTGAAATTAGAAACTCGCCCGATTACAAAGATATGTGTGTTTTTCCCCTAGGCCTTTGTAGTTATTGGTTTCGAGTATCAGACTTGCGAAAATTTTGAGGGTTTCCCAAACTTGCCTTAACTTCAAACTACCATATCTCGCGAACGGATTGACGAACTCGAGAAATTCCTGTTGCATCTTAAAGTAGAAACTCGCCCGATTACAAGGGTATGTGCATTTTTCCCCTAGGCCTCTGTAGTTATTGGTTTCGAGTATCAGACTTGCGAAAATTTTGATGGTTTCTCAACCATTCCTTAACTTCAAACTCCCATATCTCGCGAACGGATTGACGAACTCGAGAAATTCCTGTTGCATCTGAAAGCAGAAACTCGCCCGATTACAACGGTGTGTGTATTTTTCCCCTAGGCCATTGTAGTTATTGGTTTCGAGTGTCGAACTTGCGAAAATTTTGGTAGTTTCTCAACCATTCCTTAACTTCAAACTCCCATATCTCGCGAACGGATTGACGAACTCGAGAAATTCCTGTTGCATCTGAAAGCAGAAACTCGCCCGATTACAACGGTGTGTGTATTTTTCCCCTAGGCCATTGTAGTTATTGGTTTCGAGTGTCGAACTTGCGAAAATTTTGGTAGTTTCTCAACCATTCCTTAACTTCAAACTCCCATATCTCGCGAACGGATTCACGAACTCGAGAAATTCCTGTTGCATCTGAAAGCAGAAACTCGCCCGATTACAACGGTGTGTGTATTTTTCCCCTAGGCCATTGTAGTTATTGGTTTCGAGTGTCGGGCTTGCGAAAATTTTGATAGTTTCTCAACCATTCCTTAACTTCAAACTCCCATATCTCGCGAACGGATTGACGAACTCGAGAAATTCCTGTTGCATCTGAAATTAGAAACTCGCCCGATTACAAAGATATGTGTGTTTTTCCCCTAGGCCTTTGTAGTTATTGGTTTCGAGTATCAGACTTGCGAAAATTTTGAGGGTTTCCCAAACATTCCTTAACTTCAAACTACCATATGTCGCGAACGGATTGACGAACTCGAGAAATTCCTGTTGCATCTGAAAGTAGAGACTCGCCCGTTTAGAATGGTGTGTGTACTTTTCCCCTAGGCCATTCCAGTTATTCGTTTCTAGCATCAGATTTGCGAAAATTTCGATGGTTTCTCAACCATTCCTTAACTTCACACTCCCATATCTCGCGAACGGATTGACGAACTCGAGAAATTCCTGTTGCATCTGATAGCAGAAACTCGCCCGATTACAACGGTGTGTGTATTTTTCCCCTAGGCCATTGTAGTTATTGGTTTCGAGTATCAGACTTGCGAAAATTTTGATAGTTTCTCAACCATTCCTTAACGTCAAACTCCCATTTCTCGCGAACGGATTGACGAACTCGAGAAATTCCTGTTGCATCTGAAAGCAGAAACTCGCCCGATTACAACGGTGTGTGTATTTTTCCCCTAGGTCATTGTAGTTATTGGTTTCGAGTATCAGACTTGCGAAAATTTTGATAGTTTCTCAACCATTCCTTAAATTCAAACTCCCATTTCTCGCGAACGGATTGACGAACTCGAGAAATTCCTGTTGCATCTTAAAGTAGAAACTCGCCCGATTACAGAGGTATGTGCATTTTTCCCCTAGGCCTCTGTAGTTATTGGTTTCGAGTATCAGACTTGCGAAAATTTTGATGGTTTCTCAAGCATTCCTTAACTTCAAACTCCCATATCTCGCGAACGGAATGACGAACTCGAGAAATTCCTGTTGCATCTGAAAGCAGATACTCGCCCGATTACAACGGTATGTGTATTTTTCCCCTAGGCCATTGTAGTTATTGGTTTCTAGCATCAGAATTGCGAAAATTTTGATGGTTTCTCAAGCATTCCTTAACTTCAAACTCCCATATCTCGCGAACGGATTGACGAACTCGAGAAATTCCTGTTGCATCTGAAATTAGAAACTCGCCCGATTACAAAGATATGTGTGTTTTTCCCCTAGGCCTTTGTAGTTATTGGTTTCGAGTATCAGACTTGCGAAAATTTTGAGGGTTTCCCAAACATTCCTTAACTTCAAACTACCATATCTCGCGAACGGATTGACGAACTCGAGAAATTCCTGTTGCATCTGCAAGCAGAAACTCGCCCGATTACAACGGTGTGTGTATTTTTCCCCTAGACCATTGTAGTTATTGGTTTCGAGTATCAGACTTGCAAAAATTTTGATGGTTTCTAAGCATTCCTTAACTTCAAACTCCCATATCTCGCGAACGGAATGACGAACTCGAGAAATTCCTGTTGCATCTGAAAGCAGATACTCGCCCGATTACAACGGTATGTGTATTTTTCCCCTAGGCCATTGTAGTTATTGGTTTCTAGCATCAGAATTGCGAAAATTTTGATGGTTTCTCAATCATTCCTTAACTTCAAACTCCCATATCTCGCGAACGGATTGACGAACTCGAGAAATTCCTGTTGCATCTGAAATTAGAAACTCGCCCGATTACAAAGATATGTGTGTTTTTCCCCTAGGCCTTTGTAGTTATTGGTTTCGAGTATCAGACTTGCGAAAATTTTGAGGGTTTCCCAAACATTCCTTAACTTCAAACTACCATATCTCGCGAACGGATTGACGAACTCGAGAAATTCCTGTTGCATCTGAAAGTGGAAACACGCCCGATTACAAAGGTATGTGCATTTTTCCCCTAGGCCTTTGTAGTTATTGGTTTCGAGTATCAAACTTGCGAAAATTTTGATGGTTTCTCAAGCATTCCATAACTTCTAACTCCCATATCTCGCGAACGGATCGACGAACTCGAGAAATTCCTGCTGCATCTGAAAGCAGAAACTCGCCCGATTTCAACGGTATGTGCATTTTTTCCCTAGGCCATAGTAGTTATTGGTTTCGAGTATCAGACTTGCGAAAATTTTGATGGTTTCTCAAGCATTCCATAACTTCTAACTCCCATATCTCGCGAACGGATTGACGAACTCGAGAAATTCCTGTTGCATCTGAAAGCAGATACTCGCCCGATTACAACGGTGGGTGTATTTTTCCCCTAGGCCATTGTAGTTATTGGTTTCGAGTATCAGACTTGCGAAAATTTTGATAGTTTCTCAACCATTCCTTAACTTCAAACTCCCATATCTCGCGAACGGATTGACGAACTCGAGAAATTCCTGTTGCATCTGAAATTAGAAACTTGCACGATTACAAAGATATGTGTGTTTTTCCCCTAGGACATTGTAGTTATTGGTTTCGAGTATCAGACTTGCGAAAATTTTGAGGGTTTCCCAAACATTCCTTAACTTCAAACTACCATATCTCGCGAACGGATTGACGAACTCGAGAAATTCCTGTTGCATCTTAAAGTAGAAACTCGCCCGATTACAAAGGTATGTGCATTTTTCCCCTAGGCCTCTGTCGTTATTGGTTTCGAGTATCAGACTTGCGAAAATTTTGATGGTTTCTCAAGCATTCCTTAACTTCAAACTCCCATATCTCGCGAACGGAATGACGAACTCGAGAAATTCCTGTTGCATCTGAAAGCAGATACTCGCCCGATTACAACGGTATGTGTATTTTTCCCCTAGGCCATTGTAGTTATTGGTTTCTAGCATCAGAATTGCGAAAATTTTGATGGTTTCTCAAGCATTCCTTAACTTCAAACTCCCATATCTCGCGAACGGATTGACGAACTCGAGAAATTCCTGTTGCATCTGAAATTAGAAACTCGCCCGATTACAAAGATATGTGTGTTTTTCCCCTAGGCCTTTGTAGTTATTGGTTTCGAGTATCAGACTTGCGAAAATTTTGAGGGTTTCCCAAACATTCCTTAACTTCAAACTACCATATCTCGCGAACGGATTGACGAAGTCGAGAAATTCCTGTCGCATCTGCAAGCAGAAACTCGCCCGATTACAACGGTTTGTGTATTTTTCCCCTAGACCATTGTAGTTATTGGTTTCTAGCATCAGAATTGCGAAAATTTTGATGGTTTCTCAATCATTCCTTGACTTCAAACTCCCATATCTCGCGAACGGATTGACGAACTCGAGAAATTCCTGTTGCATCTGAAATTAGAAACTCGCCCGATTACAAAGATATGTGTGTTTTTCCCCTAGGCCTTTGTAGTTATTGGTTTCGAGTATCAGACTTGCGAAAATTTTGAGGGTTTCCCAAACATTCCTTTACTTCAAACTACCATATCTCGCGAACGGATTGACGAACTCGAGAAATTCCTGTTGCATCTGAAAGTAGAGACTCGCCCGATTAGAATGGTGTGTGTACTTTTCCCCTAGGTCATTGTAGTTATTGGTTCGAGTATCAGACTTGCGAAAATTTTGATAGTTTTCTCAACCATTCCTTAACTTCAAACTCCATTTCTCGCGAAACGGATTGAAGAACTCGAGAAATTCCTGTTGCATCTGAAATTAGAAACTCGCCCCGATTACAAAGATATGTGTGTTTTTCCCCTAGGCCTTTGTAGTTATTGGTTTCGAGTATCAGACTTGCGAAAATTTTGATGGTTTCTCAACCATTCCTTAACTTCAAACTCCCTTATCTCGCGAACGGATTGACGAACTCGCGAAATTCCTGTTGCATCTGAAATTAGAAACCCGCCCGATTACAAAGATATGTGTGTTTTTCCCCTAGGCCTTTGTAGTTATTGGTTTCGAGTATCAGACTTGCGAAAATTTTGAGGGTTTCCTAAACATTCCTTAACTTCAAACTCCCATATCTCGCGAACGGATTGACGAACTCGAGAAATTCCTGTTGCATCTGAAATTAGAAACTCGCACGATTACAAAGATATGTGTGTTTTTCCCCTAGGCCTTTGTAGTTATTGGTTTCGAGTATCAGACTTGCGAAAATTTTGAGGGTTTCCCAAACATTCCTTAACTTCAAGCTACCATATCTCGCGAACGGATTGACGAACTCGAGAAATTCCTGTTGCATCTGAAAGTGGAAACACGCCCGATTACAACGGTACGTGAATTTTTGACCTAGGCCATTCCAGTTATTGGTTTCGAGTATCTGACCAGCGAAAATTTTGAAGGTTTCTCAACCATTCCTTAGCTTCAAACTCCCACATCTCGCGAAAGGATCGACGAACTCGAGAAATTCCTGCTGCATCTGAAAGCAGAAACTCGCCCGATTTCAACGGTATGTGCATTTTTTCCCTAGGCCATAGTAGTTATTGGTTTCGAGTATCAGACTTGCGGAAATTTTGATGGTTTCTCAAGCATTCCATAACTTCTAACTCCCATATCTCGCGAACGGATTGACGAACTCGAGAAATTCCTGTTGCATCTGAAAGCAGATACTCGCCCGATTACAACGGTGTGTGTATTTTCCCCCTAGGCCATTGTAGTTATTGGTTTCGAGTATCAGACTTGCGAAAATTTTGATAGTTCCTCAACCATTCCTTAAATTCAAACTCCCATTTCTCGCGAACGGATTGACGAACTCGAGAAATTCCTGTTGCATCTGAAATTAGAAACTCGCCCGATTACAAAGATATGTGTGTTTTTCCCCTAGGCCTTTGTAGTTATTGGTTTCGAGTATCAGACTTGCGAAAATTTTGAGGGTTTCCCAAACATTCCTTAACTTCAAACTACCATATCTCGCGAACGGATTGACGAACTCGAGAAATTCCTGTTGCATCTGAAATTAGAAACTCGCCCAATTACAAAGATATGTGTGTTTTCCCCCTAGGCCTTTGTAGTTATTGGTTTCGAGTATCAGACTTGCGAAAATTTTGAGGGTTTCCGAAACATTCCTTAACTTCAAACTACCATATCTCGCGAACGGATTGACGAACTCGAGAAATTCCTGTTGCATCTGATAGCAGAAACTCGCCCGATTACAACGGTGTGTGTATTTTTCCCCTAGGCCATTGTAGTTATTGGTTTCGAGTATCAGACTAGCGAAAATTTTGATAGTTTCTCAACCATTCCTTAAATTCAAACTCCCATTTCTCGCGAACGGATTGACGAACTCGAGAAATTCCTGTTGCATCTTAAAGTAGAAACTCGCCCGATTACAAAGGTATGTGCATTTTTCCCCTAGGCCTTTGTAGTTATTGGTTTCGAGTATCACACTAGCGAAAATTTTGATGGTTTCTCAACCATTCCTTAACTTCAAACTCCCATATCTCGCGAACGGATTGACGAACTCGAGAAATTCCTGTTGCATCTGAAATTAGAAACTCGGCCGATTACAAAGATATGTGTGTTTTTCCCCTAGGCCTTTGTAGTTATTGGTTTCGAGTATCGGACTTGCGAAAATTTTGAGGGTTTCCCAAACATTCCTTAACTTCAAACTACCATATCTCGCGAACGGATTGACGAACTCGAGAAATTCCTGTTGCATCTGAAAGCAGATACTCGCCCGATTACAACGGTATGTGTATTTTTCCCCTAGGCCATTGTAGTTATTGGTTTCTAGCATTAGAATTTCGAAAATTTTGATGGTTTCTCAAGCATTCCTTAACTTCAAACTCCCATATCTCGCGAACGGATTGACGAACTCGAGAAATTCCTGTTGCATCTTAAATTAGAAACTCGCCCAATTACAAAGATATGTGTGTTTTTCCCCTAGGCCTTTGTAGTTATTGGTTTCGAGTATCAGACTTGCGAAAATTTTGAGGGTTTCCCAAACATTCCTTAACTTCAAACTACCATATCTCGCGAACGGATTGACGAACTCGAGAAATTCCTGTTGCATCTGAAAGCAGAAACTCGCCCGATTTCAACGGTGTGTGTATTTTTCCCCTAGGCCATTGTAGTTATTGGTTTCGAGTATCAGACTTGCGAAAATTTTGATAGTTTCTCAACCATTCCTTAACTTCAAACTCCCATTTCTCGCGAACGGATTGACGAACTCGAGAAATTCCTGTTGCATCTGAAAGTGGAAACTAGCCCGATTACAAAGGTATGTGCATTTTTCCCCTAGGCCTCTGTAGTTATTGGTTTCGAGTATCAGACATGCGAAAATTTTGATGGTTTCTCATCCATTCCTTAACTTCGAACTCCCATATCTCGTGAACGGATTGACGAACTCGAGAAATTCCTGTTGCATCTGAAAGTGGAAACTCGCCCGATTACAAAGCTATGTGTATTTTTCCCCTAGGCCTTTGTAGTTATTGGTTTCGAGTATCAGACTAGCGAAAATTTTGATGGTTTCTCAACCATTCCTTAACTTCAAACTCACATATCTCGCGAACGGATTGACGAACTCGAGAAATTCCTGTTGCATCTGAAATTAGAAGCTCGCCCAATTACAAAGATATGTGTGTTTTTCCCCTAGGCCTTTGTAGTTATTGGTTTCGAGTATCAGACTTGCGAAAATTTTGAGCGTTTCCCAAACATTCCTTAACTTCAAACTACCATATCTCGCGAACGGATTGACGAACTCGAGAAATTCCTGTTGCATCTGAAAGCAGAAACTCGCCCGATTTCAACGGTGTGTGTATTTTTCCCCTAGGCCATTGTAGTTATTGGTTTCGAGTATCAGACTTGCGAAAATTTTGATAGTTTCTCAACCATTCCTTAACTTCAAACTCCCATTTCTCGCGAACGGATTGACGAACTCGAGAAATTCCTGTTGCATCTGAATGTGGAAACTCGCCCGATTACAAAGGTATGTGCATTTTTCCCCTAGGCCTCTGTAGTTATTGGTTTCGAGTATCAGACATGCGAAAATTTTGATGGTTTCTCAACCATTCCTTAACTTCGAACTCCCATATCTCGTGAACGGATTGACGAACTCGAGAAATTCCTGTTGCATCTGAAAGTGGAAACTCGCCCGATTACAAAGGTATGTGTATTTTTCCCCTAGGCCTTTGTAGTTATTGGTTTCGAGTATCAGACTAGCGAAAATTTTGATGGTTTCTCAACCATTCCTTAACTTCAAACTCCCATATCTCGCGACCGGATTGACGAACTCGAGAAATTCCTGTTGCATCTGAAATTAGAAACTCGCCCAATTACAAAGATGTGTGTGTTTTTCCCCTAGGCCTTTGTAGTTATTGGTTTCGAGTATCAGACTTGCGAAAATTTTGAGGGTTTCCCAAACATTCCTTAACTTCAAACTACCATATCTCGCGAACGGATTGACGAACTCGAGAAATTCCTGTTGCATCTGAAAGCAGAAACTCGCCCGATTTCAACGGTGTGTGTATTTTTCCCCTAGGCCATTGTAGTTATTGGTTTCGAGTATCAGACTTGCGAAAATTTTGATAGTTTCTCAACCATTCCTTAACTTCAAACTCCCATTTCTCGCGAACGGATTGACGAACTCGAGAAATTCCTGTTGCATCTGAAAGTGGAAACTCGCCCGATTACAAAGGTACGTGCATTTTTCCCCTAGGCCTCTGTAGTTATTGGTTTCGAGTATCAGACATGCGAAAATTTTGATGGTTTCTCAACCATTCCTTAACTTCGAACTCCCATATCTCGTGAACGGATTGACGAACTCGAGAAATTCCTGTTGAATCTGAAAGTGGAAACTCGCCCGATTACAAAGGTATGTGTATTTTTCCCCTAGGCCTTTGTAGTTATTGGTTTCGAGTATCAGACTAGCGAAAATTTGGATGGTTTCTCAACCATTCCTTAACTTCAAACTCCCATATCTCGCGAACGGATTGACGAACTCGAGAAATTCCTGTTGCATCTGAAATTAGAAACTCGCCCGATTACAAAGATATGTGTGTTTTTCCCCTAGGCCTTTGTAGTTATTGGTTTCGAGTATCAGACTTGCGAAAATTTTGAGGGTTTCCCAAACATTCCTTAACTTCAAACTACCATATCTCGCGAACGGATTGACGAACTCGAGAAATTCCTGTTGCATCTGAAAGTAGAGACTCGCCCGATTAGAATGGTGTGTGTACTTTTTCCCTAGGCCTTTGTAGTTATTGGTTTCGAGTATCAGACTTGCGAAAATTTCGATGGTTTCTCAAGCATTCCTTAACTTCAAACTCCCATATCTCGCGAACGGATTGACGAACTCGAGAAATTCCTGTTGCATCTGAAATTAGAAACTCGCCCAATTACAAAGATATGTGTGTTTTTCCCCTAGGCCTTTGTAGTTATTGGTTTCGAGTATCAGACTTGCGAAAATTTTGAGGGTTTCCCAAACATTCCTTAACTTCAAACTACCATATCTCGCGAACGGATTGACGAACTCGAGAAATTCCTGTTGCATCTGGTAGCAGAAACTCGCCCGATTACAACGGTGTGTGTATTTTTCCCCTAGGCCATTGTAGTTATTGGTTTCGAGTATCAGACTTGCGAAAATTTTGATAGTTTCTCAACCATTCCTTAACTTCAAACTCCCATTTCTCGCGAACGGATTGACGAACTCGAGAAATTCCTGTTGCATCTGAAAGTCGAAACTCGCCCGATTACAAAGGTATGTGCATTTTTCCCCTAGGCCTCTGTAGTTATTGGTTTCGAGTATCAGACATGCGAAAATTTTGATGGTTTCTCAACCATTCCTTAACTTCGAACTCCCATATCTCGTGAACGGATTGACGAACTCGAGAAATTCCTGTTGCATCTGAAAGTGGAAACTCGCCCGATTACAAAGGTATGTGTATTTTTCCCCTAGGCCTTTGTAGTTATTGGTTTCGAGTATCAGACTAGCGAAAATTTTGATGGTTTCTCAACCATTCCTTAACTTCAAACTCCCATATCTCGCGACCGGATTGACGAACTCGAGAAATTCCTGTTGCATCTGAAATTAGAAACTCGCCCAATTACAAAGATATGTGTGTTTTTCCCCTAGGCCTTTGTAGTTATTGGTTTCGAGTATCAGACTTGCGAAAATTTTGATAGTTTCTCAACCATTCCTTAACGTCAAACTCCCATTTCTCGCTAACGGATTGACGAACTCGAGTAATTCCTGTTGCATCTGAGAGCAGAAACTCGCCCGATTACAACGGTGTGTGTATTTTTCCCCTAGGTCATTGTAGTTATTGGTTTCGAGTATCAGACTTGCGAAAATTTTGATAGTTTCTCAACCATTCCTTAAATTCAAACTCCCATTTCTCGCGAACGGATTGACGAACTCGAGAAATTCCTGTTGCATCTTAAAGTAGAAACTCGCCCGATTACAAAGGTATGTGCATTTTTCCCCTAGGTCTCTGTAGTTATTGGTTTCGAGTATCAGACTTGCGAAAATTTTGATTGTTTCTCAAGCATTCCTTAACTTCAAACTCCCATATCTCGCGAACGGAATGACGAACTCGAAAAATTCCTGTTGCATCTGAAAGCAGATACTCGCCCGATTACAACGGTATGTGTATTTTTCCCCTAGGCCATTGTAGTTATTGGTTTCTAGCATCAGAATTGCGAAAATTTTGATGGTTTCTCAAGCATTCCTTAACTTCAAACTCCCATATCTCGCGAACGGATTGACGAACTCGAGAAATTCCTGTTGCATCTGAAATTAGAAACTCGCCCAATTACAAAGATATGTGTGTTTTTCCCCTAGGCCTTTGTAGTTATTGGTTTCGAGTATCAGACTTGGAAAATTTTGAGGGTTTCCCAAACATTCCTTAACTTCAAACTACCATATCTCGCGAACGGATTGACGAACTCGAGAAATTCCTGTTGCATCTGAATGTGGAAACTCGCCCGATTACAAAGGTATGTGCATTTTTCCCCTAGGCCTCTGTAGTTATTGGTTTCGAGTATCAGACATGCGAAAATTTTGATGGTTTCTCAACCATTCTTTAACTTCGAACTCCCATATCTCGTGAACGGATTGACGAACTCGAGAAATTCCTGTTGCATCTGAAAGTGGAAACTCGCCCGATTACAAAGGTATGTGTATTTTTCCCCTAGGCCTTTGTAGTTATTGGTTTCGAGTATCAGACTAGCGAAAATTTTGATGGTTTCTCAACCATTCCTTAACTTCAAACTCCCATATCTCGCGACCGGATTGACGAACTCGAGAAATTCCTGTTGCATCTGAAATTAGAAACTCGCCCAATTACAAAGATGTGTGTGTTTTTCCCCTAGGCCTTTGTAGTTATTGGTTTCGAGTATCAGACTTGCGAAAATTTTGAGGGTTTCCCAAACATTCCTTAACTTCAAACTACCATATCTCGCGAACGGATTGACGAACTCGAGAAATTCCTGTTGCATCTGAAAGCAGAAACTCGCCCGATTTCAACGGTGTGTGTATTTTTCCCCTAGGCCATTGTAGTTATTGGTTTCGAGTATCAGACTTGCGAAAATTTTGATAGTTTCTCAACCATTCCTTAACTTCAAACTCCCATTTCTCGCGAACGGATTGACGAACTCGAGAAATTCCTGTTGCATCTGAAAGTGGAAACTCGCCCGATTACAAAGGTACGTGCATTTTTCCCCTAGGCCTCTGTAGTTATTGGTTTCGAGTATCAGACATGCGAAAATTTTGATGGTTTCTCAACCATTCCTTAACTTCGAACTCCCATATCTCGTGAACGGATTGACGAACTCGAGAAATTCCTGTTGAATCTGAAAGTGGAAACTCGCCCGATTACAAAGGTATGTGTATTTTTCCCCTAGGCCTTTGTAGTTATTGGTTTCGAGTATCAGACTAGCGAAAATTTGGATGGTTTCTCAACCATTCCTTAACTTCAAACTCCCATATCTCGCGAACGGATTGACGAACTCGAGAAATTCCTGTTGCATCTGAAATTAGAAACTCGCCCGATTACAAAGATATGTGTGTTTTTCCCCTAGGCCTTTGTAGTTATTGGTTTCGAGTATCAGACTTGCGAAAATTTTGAGGGTTTCCCAAACATTCCTTAACTTCAAACTACCATATCTCGCGAACGGATTGACGAACTCGAGAAATTCCTGTTGCATCTGAAAGTAGAGACTCGCCCGATTAGAATGGTGTGTGTACTTTTTCCCTAGGCCTTTGTAGTTATTGGTTTCGAGTATCAGACTTGCGAAAATTTCGATGGTTTCTCAAGCATTCCTTAACTTCAAACTCCCATATCTCGCGAACGGATTGACGAACTCGAGAAATTCCTGTTGCATCTGAAATTAGAAACTCGCCCAATTACAAAGATATGTGTGTTTTTCCCCTAGGCCTTTGTAGTTATTGGTTTCGAGTATCAGACTTGCGAAAATTTTGAGGGTTTCCCAAACATTCCTTAACTTCAAACTACCATATCTCGCGAACGGATTGACGAACTCGAGAAATTCCTGTTGCATCTGATAGCAGAAACTCGCCCGATTACAACGGTGTGTGTATTTTTCCCCTAGGCCATTGTAGTTATTGGTTTCGAGTATCAGACTTGCGAAAATTTTGATAGTTTTTCAACCATTCCTTAACTTCAAACTCCCATTTCTCGCGAACGGATTGACGAACTCGAGAAATTCCTGTTGCATCTGAAAGTGGAAACTCGCCCGATTACAAAGGTATGTGCATTTTTCCCCTAGGCCTCTGTAGTTATTGGTTTCGAGTATCAGACATGCGAAAATTTTGATGGATTCTCAACCATTCCTTAACTTCGAACTCCCATATCTCGTGAACGGATTGACGAACTCGAGAAATTCCTGTTGCATCTGAAAGTGGAAACTCGCCCGATTACAAAGGTATGTGTATTTTTCCCCTAGGCCTTTGTAGTTATTGGTTTCGAGTATCAGACTAGCGAAAATTTTGATGGTTTCTCAACCATTCCTTAACTTCAAACTCCCATATCTCGCGACCGGATTGACGAACTCGAGAAATTCCTGTTGCATCTGAAATTAGAAACTCGCCCAATTACAAAGATATGTGTGTTTTTCCCCTAGGCCTTTGTAGTTATTGGTTTCGAGTATCAGACTTGCGAAAATTTTGATAGTTTCTCAACCATTCCTTAACGTCAAACTCCCATTTCTCGCTAACGGATTGACGAACTCGAGTAATTCCTGTTGCATCTGAGAGCAGAAACTCGCCCGATTACAACGGTGTGTGTATTTTTCCCCTAGGTCATTGTAGTTATTGGTTTCGAGTATCAGACTTGCGAAAATTTTGATAGTTTCTCAACCATTCCTTAAATTCAAACTCCCATTTCTCGCGAACGGATTGACGAACTCGAGAAATTCCTGTTGCATCTTAAAGTAGAAACTCGCCCGATTACAAAGGTATGTGCATTTTTCCCCTAGGCCTCTGTAGTTATTGGTTTCGAGTATCAGACTTGCGAAAATTTTGATTGTTTCTCAAGCATTCCTTAACTTCAAACTCCCATATCTCGCGAACGGAATGACGAACTCGAAAAATTCCTGTTGCATCTGAAAGCAGATACTCGCCCGATTACAACGGTATGTGTATTTTTCCCCTAGGCCATTGTAGTTATTGGTTTCTAGCATCAGAATTGCGAAAATTTTGATGGTTTCTCAAGCATTCCTTAACTTCAAACTCCCATATCTCGCGAACGGATTGACGAACTCGAGAAATTCCTGTTGCATCTGAAATTAGAAACTCGCCCAATTACAAAGATATGTGTGTTTTTCCCCTAGGCCTTTGTAGTTATTGGTTTCGAGTATCAGACTTGGAAAATTTTGAGGGTTTCCCAAACATTCCTTAACTTCAAACTACCATATCTCGCGAACGGATTGACGAACTCGAGAAATTCCTGTTGCATCTGAAATTAGAAACTCGCCCGATTACAAAGATATGTGTGTTTTTCCCCTAGGCCTTTGTAGTTATTGGTTTCGAGTATCAGACTTGCGAAAATTTTGAGGGTTTCCCAAACATTCCTTAACTTCAAACTACCATATCTCGCGAACGGATTGACGAACTCGAGAAATTCCTGTTGCATCTGAAAGCATAATCCCGCCCGATTACACTGGTATTTGTACTTTTCCCCTAGGCCATTCCAGTTATTCGTTTCTAGCATCAGATTTGCGAAAATTTCGATGGTTTCTCAACCATTCCTTAACTTCACACTCCCGTATCTCGCGAAGGGATTGACGAACTCGAGAAATTCCTGTTGCATCTGATAGCAGAAACTCGCCCGATTACAACGGTGTGTGTATTTTTCCCCTAGGCCATTGTAGTTACTGGTTTCGAGTATCAGACTTGCGAAAATTTTGATAGTTTCTCAACCATTCCTTAACGTCAAACTCCCATTTCTCGCTAACGGATTGACGAACTCGAGTAATTCCTGTTGCATCTGAAAGCAGAAACTCGCCCGATTACAACGGTGTGTGTATTTTTCCCCTAGGTCATTGTAGTTATTGGTTTCGAGTATCAGACTTGCGAAAATTTTGATAGTTTCTCAACCATTCCTTAAATTCAAACTCCCATTTCTCGCGAACGGATTGACGAACTCGAGAAATTCCTGTTGCATCTTAAAGTAGAAACTCGCCCGATTACAAAGGTATGTGCATTTTTCCCCTAGGCCTCTGTAGTTATTGGTTTCGAGTATCAGACTTGCGAAAATTTTGATTGTTTCTCAAGCATTCCTTAACTTCAAACTCCCATATCTCGCGAACGGACTGACGAACTCGAGAAATTCCTGTTGCATCTGAAAGCAGATACTCGCCCGATTACAACGGTATGTGTATTTTTCCCTAGGCCATTGTAGTTATTGGTTTCTAGCATCAGAATTGCGAAAATTTTGATGGTTTCTCAAGCATTCCTTAACTTCAAACTCCCATATCTCGCGAACGGATTGACGAACTCGAGAAATTCCTGTTGCATCTGAAATTAGAAACTCGCCCAATTACAAAGATATGTGTGTTTTTCCCCTAGGCCTTTGTAGTTATTGGTTTCGAGTATCAGACTTGCGAAAATTTTGAGGGTTTCCCAAACATTCCTTAACATCAAACTACCATATCTCGCGAACGGATTGACGAACTCGAGAAATTCCTGTTGCATCTGAAAGCAGAAACTCGCCCGATTTCAACGGTGTGTGTATTTTTCCCTAGGCCATTGTAGTTATTGGTTTCGAGTATCAGACTTGCGAAAATTTTGATAGTTTCTCAACCATTCCTTAAATTCAAACTCCCATATCTCGCGAACGGATTGACGAACTCGAGAAATTCCTGTTGCATCTGAAATTAGAAACTCGCCCGATTACAAAGATATGTGTGTTTTTCCCCTAGGCCTTTGTAGTTATTGGTTTCGAGTATCAGACTTGCGAAAATTTTGAGGGTTTCCTAAACATTCCTTAACTTCAAACTACCATATCTCGCGAACGGATTGACGAACTCGAGAAATTCCTGTTGCATCTGAAAGTAGAGACTCGCCCGATTAGAATGGTGTGTGTAGTTTTCCCCTAGGCCTTTGTAGTTATTGGTTTCGAGTATCAGACTTGCGAAAATTTCGATGGTTTCTCAACCATTCCTTAACTTCAAACTCCCATTTCTCGCGAACGGATTGACGAACTCGAGAAATTCCTGTTGCAGCTGAAAGCAGAAACTCGCCCGATTACAAAGGTATGTGCATTTTTCCCCTAGGCCTCTGTAGTTATTGGTTTCGAGTATCAGACTTACGAAAATTTTGATGGTTTCTCAACCATTCCTTAACTTCGAACTCCCGTATCTCGTGAACGGATTGACGAACTCGAGAAATTCCTGTTGCATCTGAAAGCAGAAACTCGCCCGATTACAACGGTGTGTGTATTTTTCCCCTAGGCCATTGTAGTTATTGGTTTCGAGTATCAGACTTGCGAAAATTTTGATAGTTTCTCAACCATTCCTTATCTTCAAACTCCCATTTCTCGCGAACGGATTGACGAACTAGAGAAATTCCTGTTGCATCTGAAAGTGGAAACTCCCCCGATTACAAAGGTATGTGCATTTTTCCCCTAGGCCTCTGTAGTTATTGGTTTCGAGTATCAGACTTGCGAAAATTTTGATAGTTTCTCAACCATTCCTTAACTTCAAACTCCCATTTCTCGCGAACGGATTGACGAACTCGAGAAATTCCTGTTGCATCTGAAATTAGAAACTCGCCCGATTACAAAGATATGTGTGTTTTTCCCCTAGGCCTTTGTAGTTATTGGTTTCGCGTATCAGACTTGCGAAAATTTTGAGGGTTCCCCAAACATTCCTTAACTTCAAACTACCATATCTCGCGAACGGATTGACGAACTCGAGAAATTCCTGTTGCATCTTAAAGTAGAAACTCGCCCGATTACAAAGGTATGTGCATTTTTCCCCTAGGCCTCTGTAGTTATTGGTTTCGAGTATCAGACTTGCGAAAATTTTGATAGTTTCTCAACCATTCCTTAACTTCAAACTCCCATTTCTCGCGAACGGATTGACGAACTCGAGAAATTCCTGTTGCATCTGAAAGCAGAAACTCGCCCGATTACAACGGTGTGTGTATCTTTCCCCTAGGCCATTGTAGTTATTGGTTTCGAGTATCAGACTTGCGAAAATTTTGATAGTTTCTCAACCATTCCTTAACTTCAAACACCCATATCTCGCGAACGGATTGACGAACTCGAGAAATTCCTGTTGCATCTGAAAGCAGAAACTCGCCCGATTACAACGGTGTGTGTATTTTTACCCTAGGCCATTCCAGTTATTGGTTTCGAGTATCACACTTGCGAAAATTTTGATGGTTTCTCAACCATTACGTAACTTCAAACTCCCATATCTCGCGAACGGATTGACGAACTCGAGAAATTCCTGTTGCATCTGAAATTAGAAACTCGCCCGATTACAAAGATATGTGTGTTTTTCCCCTAGGCCTTTGTAGTTATTGGTTTCGAGTATCAGACTTGCGAAAATTTTGAGGGTTTCCCAAACATTCCTTAACCTCAAACTACCATATCTCGCGAACGGATTGACGAACTCGAGAAATTCCTGTTGCATCTGAAAGTAGAGACTCGCCCGATTAGAATGGTGTGTGTACTTTTCCCCTAGGCCATTCCAGTTATTCGTTTCTAGCATCAGATTTGCGAAAATTTCGATGGTTTCTCAACCATTCCTTAACTTCAAACTCCCATATCTCGCGAACGGATTGACGCACTCGAGAAATTCCTGTTGCATCTGAAAGCAGAAACTCGCCCGATTACAACGGTGTGTGTATTTTTCCCCTAGGCCATTGTAGTTATTGGTTTCGAGTATGAAACTTGCGAAAATTTTGATAGTTTCTCAACCATTGCTTAACTTCAAACTCCCATTTCTCGCGAACGGATTGACGAACTCGAGAAATTCCTGCTGCATCTGAAAGCAGAAACTCGCCCGATTACAACGGTGTGTGTATTTTTCCCCTAGGCCATTGTAGTTATTGGTTTCGAGTATCAGACTTGCGAAAATTTTGATGGTTTCTCAACCATTCCTTAACTTCGAACTCCCATATCTCGTGAACGGATTGACGAACTCGAGAAATTCCTGTTGCATCTTAAAGTAGAAACTCGCCCGATTACAAAGGTATGTGCATTTTTCCCCTAGGCCTCTGTAGTTATTGGTTTCGAGTATCAGACTTGCGAAAATTTTGATGGTTTCTCAACCATTCCTTAACTTCGAACTCCCATATCTCGTGAACGGATTGACGAACTCGAGAAATTCCTGTTGCATCTGAAAGCAGAAACTCGCCCGATTACGACGGTGTGTGTATTTTTCCCCTAGGCCATTGTAGTTATTGGTTTCGAGTATCAGACTTGCGAAAATTTTGATAGTTTCTCAACCATTCCTTAACTTCAAACTCCCATATCTCGCGAACGGATTGACGAACTCGAGAAGTTCCTGTTGCATCTGAAATTAGAAACTCGCCCTATTACAAAGATATGTGGGTTTTTCCCCTAGGCCTTTGTAGTTATTGGTTTCGAGTATCAGACTTGCGAAAATTTTGAGGGTTTCCCAAACATTCCTTAACTTCAAACTACCATATCTCGCGAACGGATTGACGAACTCGAGAAATTCCTGTTGCATCTGAAAGCAGAAACTCGCCCGATTTCAACGGTGTGTGTATTTTTCCCCTAGGCCATTGTAGTTATTGGTTTCGAGTATCAGACTTGCGAAAATTTTGATAGTTTCTCAACCATTCCTTAACTTCAAACTCCCATTTCTCGCGAACGGATTGACGAACTCGAGAAATTCCTGTTGCATCTGAAAGTGGAAACTCGCCCGATTACAAAGGTATGTGCATTTTTCCCCTAGGCCTCTGTAGTTATTGGTTTCGAGTATCAGACATGCGAAAATTTTGATGGTTTCTCAACCATTCCTTAACTTCGAACTCCCATATCTCGTGAACGGATTGACGAACTCGAGAAATTCCTGTTGCATCTGAAAGTGGAAACTCGCCCGATTACAAAGGTATGTGTATTTTTCCCCTAGGCCTTTGTAGTTATTGGTTTCGAGTATCAGACTAGCGAAAATTTTGATGGTTTCTCAACCATTCCTTAAATTCAAACTCCCATATCTCGCGAACGGATTGACGAACTCGAGAAATTCCTGTTGCATCTGAAATTAGAAACTCGCCCGATTACAAAGATATGTGTGTTTTTCCCCTAGGCCTTTGTAGTTATTGGTTTCGAGTATCAGACTTGCGAAAATTTTGAGGGTTTCCTAAACATTCCTTAACTTCAAACTACCATATCTCGCGAACGGATTGACGAACTCGAGAAATTCCTGTTGCATCTGAAAGTAGAGACTCGCCCGATTAGAATGGTGTGTGTAGTTTTCCCCTAGGCCTTTGTAGATATTGGTTTCGAGTATCAGACTTGCGAAAATTTCGATGGTTTCTCAACCATTCCTTAACTTCAAACTCCCATTTCTCGCGAACGGATTGACGAACTCGAGAAATTCCTGTTGCAGCTGAAAGCAGAAACTCGCCCGATTACAAAGGTATGTGCATTTTTCCCCTAGGCCTCTGTAGTTATTGGTTTCGAGTATCAGACTTGCGAAAATTTTGATGGTTTCTCAACCATTCCTTAACTTCGAACTCCCGTATCTCGTGAACGGATTGACGAACTCGAGAAATTCCTGTTGCATCTGAAAGCAGAAACTCGCCCGATTACAACGGTGTGTGTATTTTTCCCCTAGGCCATTGTAGTTATTGGTTTCGAGTATCAGACTTGCGAAAATTTTGATAGTTTCTCAACCATTCCTTATCTTCAAACTCCCATTTCTCGCGAACGGATTGACGAACTCGAGAAATTCCTGTTGCATCTGAAAGAGGAAACTCCCCCGATTACAAAGGTATGTGCATTTTTCCCCTAGGCCTCTGTAGTTATTGGTTTCGAGTATCAGACTTGCGAAAATTTTGATAGTTTCTCAACCATTCCTTAACTTCAAACTCCCATATCTCGCGAACGGATTGACGAACTCGAGAAATTCCTGTTGCATCTGAAATTAGAAACTCGCCCGATTACAAAGATATGTGTGTTTTTCCCCTAGGCCTTTGTAGTTATTGGTTTCGCGTATCAGACTTGCGAAAATTTTGAGGGTTTCCCAAACATTCCTTAACTTCAAACTACCATATCTCGCGAACGGATTGACGAACTCGAGAAATTCCTGTTGCATCTTAAAGTTGAAACTCGCCCGATTACAAAGGTATGTGCATTTTTCCCCTAGGCCTCTGTAGTTATTGGTTTCGAGTATCAGACTTGCGAAAATTTTGATAGTTTCTCAACCATTCCTTAACTTCAAACTCCCATTTCTCGCGAACGGATTGACGAACTCGAGAAATTCCTGTTGCATCTGAAAGCAGAAACTCGCCCGATTACAACGGTGTGTGTATCTTTCCCCTAGGCCATTGTAGTTATTGGTTTCGAGTATCAGACTTGCGAAAATTTTGATAGTTTCTCAACCATTCCTTAACTTCAAACACCCATATCTCGCGAACGGATTGACGAACTCGAGAAATTCCTGTTGCATCTGAAAGCAGAAACTCGCCCGATTACAACGGTGTGTGTATTTTTACCCTAGGCCATTCCAGTTATTGGTTTCGAGTATCACACTTGCGAAAATTTTGATGGTTTCTCAACCATTACGTAACTTCAAACTCCCATATCTCGCGAACGGATTGACGAACTCGAGAAATTCCTGTTGCATCTGAAATTAGAAACTCGCCCGATTACAAAGATATGTGTGTTTTTCCCCTAGGCCTTTGTAGTTATTGGTTTCGAGTATCAGACTTGCGAAAATTTTGAGGGTTTCCCAAACATTCCTTAACTTCAAACTACCATATCTCGCGAACGGATTGACGAACTCGAGAAATTCCTGTTGCATCTGAAAGTAGAGACTCGCCCGATTAGAATGGTGTGTGTACTTTTCCCCTAGGCCATTCCAGTTATTCGTTTCTAGCATCAGATTTGCGAAAATTTCGATGGTTTCTCAACCATTCCTTAACTTCAAACTCCCATATCTCGCGAACGGATTGACGCACTCGAGAAATTCCTGTTGCATCTGAAAGCAGAAACTCGCCCGATTACAACGGTGTGTGTATTTTTCCCCTAGGCCATTGTAGTTATTGGTTTCGAGTATGAAACTTGCGAAAATTTTGATAGTTTCTCAACCATTGCTTAACTTCAAACTCCCATTTCTCGCGAACGGATTGACGAACTCGAGAAATTCCTGCTGCATCTGAAAGCAGAAACTCGCCCGATTACAACGGTGTGTGTATTTTTCCCCTAGGCCATTGTAGTTATTGGTTTCGAGTATCAGACTTGCGAAAATTTTGATGGTTTCTCAACCATTCCTTAACTTCGAACTCCCATATCTCGTGAACGGATTGACGAACTCGAGAAATTCCTGTTGCATCTTAAAGTAGAAACTCGCCCGATTACAAAGGTATGTGCATTTTTCCCCTAGGCCTCTGTAGTTATTGGTTTCGAGTATCAGACTTGCGAAAATTTTGATGGTTTCTCAACCATTCCTTAACTTCGAACTCCCATATCTCGTGAACGGATTGACGAACTCGAGAAATTCCTGTTGCATCTGAAAGCAGAAACTCGCCCGATTACGACGGTGTGTGTATTTTTCCCCTAGGCCATTGTAGTTATTGGTTTCGAGTATCAGACTTGCGAAAATTTTGATAGTTTCTCAACCATTCCTTAACTTCAAACACCCATATCTCGCGAACGGATTGACGAACTCGAGAAATTCCTGTTGCATCTGAAAGCAGAAACTCGCCCGATTACAACGGTGTGTGTATTTTTACCCTAGGCCATTCCAGTTATTGGTTTCGAGTATCACACTTGCGAAAATTTTGATGGTTTCTCAACCATTACGTAACTTCAAACTCCCATATCTCGCGAACGGATTGACGAACTCGAGAAATTCCTGTTGCATCTGAAATTAGAAACTCGCCCTATTACAAAGATATGTGTGTTTTTCCCCTAGGCCTTTGTAGTTATTGGTTTCGAGTATCAGACTTGCGAAAATTTTGAGGGTTTCCCAAACATTCCTTAACTTCAAACTACCATATCTCGCGAACGGATTGACGGACTCGAGAAATTCCTGTTGCATCTGAAAGTAGAGACTCGCCCGATTACAAAGGTTTGTGCATTTTTCCCCTAGGCCTCTGTAGTTATTGGTTTCGAGTATCAGACTTGCGAAAATTTTGATAGTTTCTCAACCATTCCTTAACTTCAAACACCCATATCTCGCGAACGGATTGACGAACTCGAGAAATTCCTGTTGCATCTGAAAGCAGGAACTCGCCCGATTACAACGGTGTGTGTATTTTTACCCTAGGCCATTCCAGTTATTGGTTTCGAGTATCACACTTGCGAAAATTTTGATGGTTTCTCAACCATTACGTAACTTCAAACTCCCATATCTCGCGAACGGATTGACGAACTCGAGAAGTTCCTGTTGCATCTGAAATTAGAAACTCGCCCTATTACAAAGATATGTGTGTTTTTCCCCTAGGCCTTTGTAGTTATTGGTTTCGAGTATCAGACTTGCGAAAATTTTGAGGGTTTCCCAAACATTCCTTAACTTCAAACTACCATATCTCGCGAACCGATTGACGAACTCGAGAAATTCCTGTTGCATCTGAAAGTAGAGACTCGCCCGATTAGAATGGTGTGTGTACTTTTCCCCTAGGCCATTCCAGTTATTCGTTTCGAGTATCAGACTTGCGAAAATTTTGAGGGTTTCCCAAACATTCCTTAACTTCAAACTACCATATCTCGCGAACGGATTGACGAACTCGAGAAATTCCTGTTGCATCTGAAATTAGAAACTCGCCCTATTACAAAGATATGTGTGTTTTTCCCCTAGGCCTTTGTAGTTATTGGTTTCGAGTATCAGACTTGCGAAAATTTCGATGGTTTCTCAACCATTCCTTAACTTCAAACTCCCATTTCTCGCGAACGGATTGACGAACTCGAGAAATTCCTGTTGCAGCTGAAAGCAGAAACTCGCCCGATTACAAAGGTATGTGCATTTTTCCCCTAGGCCTCTGTAGTTATTGGTTTCGAGTATCAGACTTGCGAAAATTTTGATGGTTTCTCAACCATTCCTTAACTTCGAACTCCCGTATCTCGTGAACGGATTGACGAACTCGAGAAATTCCTGTTGCATCTGAAAGCAGAAACTCGCCCGATTACAACGGTGTGTGTATTTTTCCCCTAGGCCATTGTAGTTCTTGGTTTCGAGTATCAGACTTGCGAAAATTTTGATAGTTTCTCAACCATTCCTTATCTTCAAACTCCCATTTCTCGCGAACGGATTGACGAACTCGAGAAATTCCTGTTGCATCTGAAAGTGGAAACTCTCCCGATTACAAAGGTATGTGCATTTTTTCCCTAGGCCTCTGTAGTTATTGGTTTCGAGTATCAGACTTGCGAAAATTTTGATAGTTTCTCAACCATTCCTTAACTTCAAACTCCCATATCTCGCGAACGGATTGACGAACTCGAGAAATTCCTGTTGCATCTGAAATTAGAAACTCGCCCGATTACAAAGATATGTGTGTTTTTCCCCTAGGCCTTTGTAGTTATTGGTTTCGCGTATCAGACTTGCGAAAATTTTGAGGGTTTCCCAAACATTCCTTAACTTCAAACTACCATATCTCGCGAACGGATTGACGAACTCGAGAAATTCCTGTTGCATCTTAAAGTAGAAACTCGCCCGATTACAAAGGTATGTGCATTTTTCCCCTAGGCCTCTGTAGTTATTGGTTTCGAGTATCAGACTTGCGAAAATTTTGATAGTTTCTCAACCATTCCTTAACTTCAAACACCCATATCTCGCGAACGGATTGACGAACTCGAGAAATTCCTGTTGCATCTGAAAGCAGAAACTCGCCCGATTACAACGGTGTGTGTATTTTTACCCTAGGCCATTCCTGTTATTGGTTTCGAGTATCACACTTGCGAAAATTTTGATGGTTTCTCAACCATTACGTAACTTCAAACTCCCATATCTCGCGAACGGATTGATGAACTCGAGAAATTCCTGTTGCATCTGAAATTAGAAACTCGCCCTATTACAAAGATATGTGTGTTTTTCCCCTAGGCCTTTGTAGTTATTGGTTTCGAGTATCAGACTTGCGAAAATTTTGAGGGTTTCCCAAACATTCCTTAACTTCAAACTACCATATCTCGCGAACGGATTGACGAACTCGAGAAATTCCTGTTGCATCTGAAAGTAGAGACTCGCCCGATTACAAAGGTTTGTGCATTTTTCCCCTAGGCCTCTGTAGTTATTGGTTTCGAGTATCAGACTTGCGAAAATTTTGATAGTTTCTCAACCACTCCTTAACTTCAAACACCCATATCTCGCGAACGGATTGACGAACTCGAGAAATTCCTGTTGCATCTGAAAGCAGGAACTCGCCCGATTACAACGGTGTGTGTATTTTTACCCTAGGCCATTCCAGTTATTGGTTTCGAGTATCACACTTGCGAAAATTTTGATGGTTTCTCAACCATTACGTAACTTCAAACTCCCATATCTCGCGAACGGATTGACGAACTCGAGAAATTCCTGTTGCATCTGAAATTAGAAACTCGCCCTATTACAAAGATATGTGTGTTTTTCCCCTAGGCCTTTGTAGTTATTGGTTTCGAGTATCAGACTTGCGAAAATTTTGAGGGTTTCCCAAACATTCCTTAACTTCAAACTACCATATCTCGCGAACGGATTGACGAACTCGAGAAATTCCGGTTGCATCTGAAAGTAGAGACTCGCCCGATTAGAATGGTGTGTGTACTTTTCCCCTAGGCCATTCCAGTTATTCGTTTCGAGTATCAGACTTGCGAAAATTTTGAGGGTTTCCCAAACATTCCTTAACTTCAAACTACCATATCTCGCGAACGGATTGACGAACTCGAGAAATTCCTGTTGCATCTGAAAGTAGAGACTCGCCCGATTAGAATGGTGTGCGTAGTTTTCCCCTAGGCCTTTGTAGTTATTGGTTTCGAGTATCAGACTTGCGAAAATTTCGATGGTTTCTCAACCATTCCTTAACTTCAAACTCCCATTTCTCGCGAACGGATTGACGAACTCGAGAAATTCCTGTTGCAGCTGAAAGCAGAAACTCGCCCGATTACAAAGGTATGTGCATTTTTCCCCTAGGCCTCTGTAGTTATTGGTTTCGAGTATCAGACTTGCGAAAGTTTTGATGGTTTCTCAACCATTCCTTAACTTCAAACTACCATATCTCGCGAACGGATTGACGAACTCGAGAAATTCCTGTTGCATCTGAAAGCAGAAACTCGCCCGATTACAACGGTGTGTGTATTTTTCCCCTAGGCCATTGTAGTTATTGGTTTCGAGTATCAGACTTGCGAAAATTTTGATAGTTTCTCAACCATTCCTTATCTTCAAACTCCCATTTCTCGCGAACGGATTGACGAACTCGAGAAATTCCTGTTGCATCTGAAAGTGGAAACTCCCCCGATTACAAAGGTATGTGCATTTTTCCCCTAGGCCTCTGTAGTTATTGGTTTCGAGTATCAGACTTGCGAAAATTTTGATAGTTTCTCAACCATTCCTTAACTTCAAACTCCCATATCTCGCGAACGGATTGACGAACTCGAGAAATTCCTGTTGCATCTGAAATTAGAAACTCGCCCTATTACAAAGATATGTGTATTTTTCCCCTAGGCCATTGTAGTTATTGGTTTCGCGTATCAGACTTGCGAAAATTTTGAGGGTTTCCCAAACATTCCTTAACTTCAAACTACCATATCTCGCGAACGGATTGACGAACTCGAGAAATTCCTGTTGCATCTTAAAGTAGAAACTCGCCCGATTACAAAGGTATGTGCATTTTTCCCCTAGGCCTCTGTAGTTATTGGTTTCGAGTATCAGACTTGCGAAAATTTTGATAGTTTCTCAACCATTCCTTAACTTCAAACTCCCATTTCTCGCGAACGGATTGACGAACTCGAGAAATTCCTGTTGCATCTGAAAGCAGAAACTCGCCCGATTACAACGGTGTGTGTATCTTTCCCCTAGGCCATTGTAGTTATCGGTTTCGAGTATCAGACTTGCGAAAATTTTGATAGTTTCTCAACCATTCCTTAACTTCAAACACCCATATCTCGCGAACGGATTGACGAACTCGAGAAATTCCTGTTGCATCTGAAAGCAGAAACTCGCCCGATTACAACGGTGTGTGTATTTTTACCCTAGGCCATTCCAGTTATTGGTTTCGAGTATCACACTTGCGAAAATTTTGATGGTTTCTCAACCATTACGTAACTTCAAACTCCCATATCTCGCGAACGGGTTGACGAACTCGAGAAATTCCTGTTGCATCTGAAATTAGAAACTCGCCCGATTACAAAGATATGTGTGTTTTTCCCCTAGGCCTTTGTAGTTATTGGTTTCGAGTATCAGACTTGCGAATATTTTGAGGGTTTCCCAAACATTCCTTAACTTCAAACTACCATATCTCGCGAACGGATTGACGAACTCGAGAAATTCCTGTTGCATCTGAAAGTAGAGACTCGCCCGATTAGAATGGTGTGTGCATTTTTCCCCTAGGCCTCTGTAGTTATTGGTTTCGAGTATCAGACTTGCGAAAATTTTGATGGTTTCTCAACCATTCCTTAACTTCGAACTCCCATATCTCGTGAACGGATTGACGAACTCGAGAAATTCCTGTTGCATCTGAAAGCAGAAACTCGCCCGATTACAACGGTGTGTGTATTTTTCCCCTAGGCCATTGTAGTTATTGGTTTCGAGTATCAGACTTGCGAAAATTTTGATAGTTTCTCAACCATTCCTTAACTTCAAACTCCCATTTCTCGCGAACGGATTGACGAACTCGAGAAATTCCTGTTGCATCTTAAAGTAGAAACTCGCCCGATTACAAAGGTTTGTGCATTTTTCCCCTAGGCCTCTGTAGTTATTGGTTTCGAGTATCAGACTTGCGAAAATTTTGATAGTTTCTCAACCATTCCTTAACTTCAAACACCCATATCTCGCGAACGGATTGACGAACTCGAGAAATTCCTGTTGCATCTGAAAGCAGAAACTCGCCCGATTACAACGGTGTGTGTATTTTTACCCTAGGCCATTCCAGTTATTGGTTTCGAGTATCACACTTGCGAAAATTTTGATGGTTTCTCAACCATTACGTAACTTCAAACTCCCATATCTCGCGAACGGATTGACGAACTCGAGAAATTCCTGTTGCATCTGAAATTAGAAACTCGCCCTATTACAAAGATCTGTGTGTTTTTCCCCTAGGCCTTTGTAGTTATTGGTTTCGAGTATCAGACTTGCGAAAATTTTGAGGGTTTCCCAAACATTCCTTAACTTCAAACTACCATATCTCGCGAATGGATTGACGAACTCGAGAAATTCCTGTTGCATCTGAAAGTAGAGACTCGCCCGATTACAAAGGTTTGTGCATTTTTCCCCTAGGCCTCTGTAGTTATTGGTTTCGAGTATCAGACTTGCGAAAATTTTGATGGTTTCTCAACCATTACGTAACTTCAAACTCCCATATCTCGCGAACGGATTGACGAACTCGAGAAATTCCTGTTGCATCTGAAATTAGAATCTCGCCCGATTACAAAGATATGTGTGTTTTTCCCCTAGGCCTTTGTAGTTATTGGTTTCGAGTATCAGACTTGCGAAAATTTTGAGGGTTTCCCAAACATTCCTTAACTTCAAACTACCATATCTCGCGAACGGATTGACGAACTCGAGAAATTCCGGTTGCATCTGAAAGTAGAGACTCGCCCGATTAGAATGGTGTGTGTACTTTTCCCCTAGGCCATTCCAGTTATTCGTTTCGAGTATCAGACTTGCGAAAATTTTGAGGGTTTCCCAAACATTCCTTAACTTCAAACTACCATATCTCGCGAACGGATTGACGAACTCGAGAAATTCCTGTTGCATCTGAAAGTAGAGACTCGCCCGATTAGAATGGTGTGCGTAGTTTTCCCCTAGGCCTTTGTAGTTATTGGTTTCGAGTATCAGACTTGCGAAAATTTCGATGGTTTCTCAACCATTCCTTAACTTCAAACTCCCATTTCTCGCGAACGGATTGACGAACTCGAGAAATTCCTGTTGCAGCTGAAAGCAGAAACTCGCCCGATTACAAAGGTATGTGCATTTTTCCCCTAGGCCTCTGTAGTTATTGGTTTCGAGTATCAGACTTGCGAAAGTTTTGATGGTTTCTCAACCATTCCTTAACTTCAAACTACCATATCTCGCGAACGGATTGACGAACTCGAGAAATTCCTGTTGCATCTGAAAGCAGAAACTCGCCCGATTACAACGGTGTGTGTATTTTTCCCCTAGGCCATTGTAGTTATTGGTTTCGAGTATCAGACTTGCGAAAATTTTGATAGTTTCTCAACCATTCCTTATCTTCAAACTCCCATTTCTCGCGAACGGATTGACGAACTCCAGAAATTCCTGTTGCATCTGAAAGTGGAAACTCCCCCGATTACAAAGGTATGTGCATTTTTCCCCTAGGCCTCTGTAGTTATTGGTTTCGAGTATCAGACTTGCGAAAATTTTGATAGTTTCTCAACCATTCCTTAACTTCAAACTCCCATATCTCGCGAACGGATTGACGAACTCGAGAAATTCCTGTTGCATCTGAAATTAGAAACTCGCCCTATTACAAAGATATGTGTATTTTTCCCCTAGGCCATTGTAGTTATTGGTTTCGCGTATCAGACTTGCGAAAATTTTGAGGGTTTCCCAAACATTCCTTAACTTCAAACTACCATATCTCGCGAACGGATTGACGAACTCGAGAAATTCCTGTTGCATCTTAAAGTAGAAACTCGCCCGATTACAAAGGTATGTGCATTTTTCCCCTAGGCCTCTGTAGTTATTGGTTTCGAGTATCAGACTTGCGAAAATTTTGATAGTTTCTCAACCATTCCTTAACTTCAAACTCCCATTTCTCGCGAACGGATTGACGAACTCGAGAAATTCCTGTTGCATCTGAAAGCAGAAACTCGCCCGATTACAACGGTGTGTGTATCTTTCCCCTAGGCCTCTGTAGTTATTGGTTTCGAGTATCAGACTTGCGAAAATTTTGATGGTTTCTCAACCATTCCTTAACTTCGAACTCCCATATCTCGTGAACGGATTGACGAACTCGAGAAATTCCTGTTGCATCTGAAAGCAGAAACTCGCCCGATTACAACGGTGTGTGTATTTTTCCCCTAGGCCATTGTAGTTATTGGTTTCGAGTTACAGACTTGCGAAAATTTTGATAGTTTCTCAACCATTCCTTAACTTCAAACTCCCATTTCTCGCGAACGGATTGACGAACTCGAGAAATTCCTGTTGCATCTTAAAGTAGAAACTCGCCCGATTACAAAGGTTTGTGCATTTTTCCCCTAGGCCTCTGTAGTTATTGGTTTCGAGTATCAGACTTGCGAAAATTTTGATAGTTTCTCAACCATTCCTTAACTTCAAACACCCATATCTCGCGAACGGATTGACGAACTCGAGAAATTCCTGTTGCATCTGAAAGCAGAAACTCGCCCGATTACAACGGTGTGTGTATTTTTACCCTAGGCCATTCCAGTTATTGGTTTCGAGTATCACACTTGCGAAAATTTTGATGGTTTCTCAACCATTACGTAACTTCAAACTCCCATATCTCGCGAACGGATTGACGAACTCGAGAAATTCCTGTTGCATCTGAAATTAGAAACTCGCCCTATTACAAAGATCTGTGTGTTTTTCCCCTAGGCCTTTGTAGTTATTGGTTTCGAGTATCAGACTTGCGAAAATTTTGAGGGTTTCCCAAACATTCCTTAACTTCAAACTACCATATCTCGCGAATGGATTGACGAACTCGAGAAATTCCTGTTGCATCTGAAAGTAGAGACTCGCCCGATTACAAAGGTTTGTGCATTTTTCCCCTAGGCCTCTGTAGTTATTGGTTTCGAGTATCAGACTTGCGAAAATTTTGATAGTTTCTCAACCATTCCTTAACTTCAAACTCCCATATCTCGCGAACGGATTGACGAACTCGAGAAATTCCTGTTGCATCTGAAATTAGAAACTCGCCCTATTACAAAGATATGTGTATTTTTCCCCTAGGCCATTGTAGTTATTGGTTTCGCGTATCAGACTTGCGAAAATTTTGAGGGTTTCCCAAACATTCCTTAACTTCAAACTACCATATCTCGCGAACGGATTGACGAACTCGAGAAATTCCTGTTGCATCTTAAAGTAGAAACTCGCCCGATTACAAAGGTATGTGCATTTTTCCCCTAGGCCTCTGTAGTTATTGGTTTCGAGTATCAGACTTGCGAAAATTTTGATAGTTTCTCAACCATTCCTTAACTTCAAACTCCCATTTCTCGCGAACGGATTGACGAACTCGAGAAATTCCTGTTGCATCTGAAAGCAGAAACTCGCCCGATTACAACGGTGTGTGTATCTTTCCCCTAGGCCTCTGTAGTTATTGGTTTCGAGTATCAGACTTGCGAAAATTTTGATAGTTTCTCAACCATTCCTTAACTTCAAACACCCATATCTCGCGAACGGATTGACGAACTCGAGAAATTCCTGTTGCATCTGAAAGCAGAAACTCGCCCGATTACAACGGTGTGTGTATTTTTACCCTAGGCCATTCCAGTTATTGGTTTCGAGTATCACACTTGCGAAAATTTTGATGGTTTCTCAACCATTACGTAACTTCAAACTCCCATATCTCGCGAACGGATTGACGAACTCGAGAAATTCCTGTTGCATCTGAAATTAGAAACTCGCCCTATTACAAAGATCTGTGTGTTTTTCCCCTAGGCCTTTGTAGTTATTGGTTTCGAGTATCAGACTTGCGAAAATTTTGAGGGTTTCCCAAACATTCCTTAACTTCAAACTACCATATCTCGCGAATGGATTGACGAACTCGAGAAATTCCTGTTGCATCTGAAAGTAGAGACTCGCCCGATTACAAAGGTTTGTGCATTTTTCCCCTAGGCCTCTGTAGTTATTGGTTTCGAGTATCAGACTTGCGAAAATTTTGATAGTTTCTCAACCATTCCTTAACTTCAAACTCCCATATCTCGCGAACGGATTGACGAACTCGAGAAATTCCTGTTGCATCTGAAATTAGAAACTCGCCCTATTACAAAGATATGTGTATTTTTCCCCTAGGCCATTGTAGTTATTGGTTTCGCGTATCAGACTTGCGAAAATTTTGAGGGTTTCCCAAACATTCCTTAACTTCAAACTACCATATCTCGCGAACGGATTGACGAACTCGAGAAATTCCTGTTGCATCTTAAAGTAGAAACTCGCCCGATTACAAAGGTATGTGCATTTTTCCCCTAGGCCTCTGTAGTTATTGGTTTCGAGTATCAGACTTGCGAAAATTTTGATAGTTTCTCAACCATTCCTTAACTTCAAACTCCCATTTCTCGCGAACGGATTGACGAACTCGAGAAATTCCTGTTGCATCTGAAAGCAGAAACTCGCCCGATTACAACGGTGTGTGTATCTTTCCCCTAGGCCTCTGTAGTTATTGGTTTCGAGTATCAGACTTGCGAAAATTTTGATGGTTTCTCAACCATTCCTTAACTTCGAACTCCCATATCTCGTGAACGGATTGACGAACTCGAGAAATTCCTGTTGCATCTGAAAGCAGAAACTCGCCCGATTACAACGGTGTGTGTATTTTTCCCCTAGGCCATTGTAGTTATTGGTTTCGAGTATCAGACTTGCGAAAATTTTGATAGTTTCTCAACCATTCCTTAACTTCAAACTCCCATTTCTCGCGAACGGATTGACGAACTCGAGAAATTCCTGTTGCATCTTAAAGTAGAAACTCGCCCGATTACAAAGGTTTGTGCATTTTTCCCCTAGGCCTCTGTAGTTATTGGTTTCGAGTATCAGACTTGCGAAAATTTTGATAGTTTCTCAACCATTCCTTAACTTCAAACACCCATATCTCGCGAACGGATTGACGAACTCGAGAAATTCCTGTTGCATCTGAAAGCAGAAACTCGCCCGATTACAACGGTGTGTGTATTTTTACCCTAGGCCATTCCAGTTATTGGTTTCGAGTATCACACTTGCGAAAATTTTGATGGTTTCTCAACCATTACGTAACTTCAAACTCCCATATCTCGCGAACGGATTGACGAACTCGAGAAATTCCTGTTGCATCTGAAATTAGAAACTCGCCCTATTACAAAGATCTGTGTGTTTTTCCCCTAGGCCTTTGTAGTTATTGGTTTCGAGTATCAGACTTGCGAAAATTTTGAGGGTTTCCCAAACATTCCTTAACTTCAAACTACCATATCTCGCGAATGGATTGACGAACTCGAGAAATTCCTGTTGCATCTGAAAGTAGAGACTCGCCCGATTACAAAGGTTTGTGCATTTTTCCCCTAGGCCTCTGTAGTTATTGGTTTCGAGTATCAGACTTGCGAAAATTTTGATGGTTTCTCAACCATTACGTAACTTCAAACTCCCATATCTCGCGAACGGATTGACGAACTCGAGAAATTCCTGTTGCATCTGAAATTAGAATCTCGCCCGATTACAAAGATATGTGTGTTTTTCCCCTAGGCCTTTGTAGTTATTGGTTTCGAGTATCAGACTTGCGAAAATTTTGAGGGTTTCCCAAACATTCCTTAACTTCAAACTACCATATCTCGCGAACGGATTGACGAACTCGAGAAATACCTGTTGCATCTGAAAGTAGAGACTCGCCCGATTAGAATGGTGTGTGTACTTTTCCCCTAGGCCATTCCAGTTATTCGTTTCTAGCATCAGATTTGCGAAAATTTCGATGGTTTCTCAACCATTCCTTAACTTCAAACTCCCATATCTCGCGAACGGATTGACGAACTCGAAAAATTCCTGTTGCATCTGAAAGCAGAAACTCGCCCGATTACAACGGTGTGTGTATTTTTCCCCTAGGCCATTGTAGTTATTGGTTTCGAGTATCAGACTTGCGAAAATTTTGATAGTTTCTCAACCATTCCTTAACGTCAAACTCCCATTTCTCGCGAACGGATTGACGAACTCGAGAAATTCCTGTTGCATCTGAAAACAGAAACTCGCCAAATTACAACGGTGTTTGTATTTTTCCCCTAGGCCATTGTAGTTATTGGTTTCGACTATCAGACTTGCGAAAATTTTGATAGTTTCTCAACCATTCCTTAAATTCACACTCCCATTTCTCGCGAACGGATTGACGAACTCGAGAAATTCCTGTTGCATCTGAAAGTAGAAACTCGCCCGATTACAAAGATATCGGTGTTTTTGCCCTAGGCCTTTGTAGTTATTGGTTTCGTGTATCAGACTTGCGAAAATTTTGATAGTTTCTCAACAATTCCTTAACTTCAAACTCCCATATCTCGCGAACGGATTGACGGACTCCAGAAATTCCTGTTGCATCTGAAAGTAGACACTCGCCTGATTAGAATGGTGTGTGTACTTTTCCCCTAGGCCATTCCAGTTATTCGTTTCTAGCATCAGAATTGCGAAAATTTCGATGGTTTCTCAACCATTCCTTAATTTCAAACTCCCATTTCTCGCGAACGGATTGACGAACTCGAGAAATTCCTGTTGCATCTGAAAGCAGAAACTCGCCCGATTACAACGGTGTGTGTATCTTTCCCCTAGGCCATTGTAGTTATTGGTTTCGACTATCAGACTTGCGAAAATTTTGATAGTTTCTCAACCATTCCTTAAATTCACACTCCCATTTCTCGCGAACGGATTGACGAACTCGAGAAATTCCTGTTGCATCTGAAAGTAGAAACTCGCCCGATTACAAAGATATCGGTGTTTTTGCCCTAGGCCTTTGTAGTTATTGGTTTCGAGTATCAGACTTGCGAAAATTTTGATAGTTTCTCAACCATTCCTTAACGTCAAACTCCCATTTCTCCCGGACGGATTGACGAACTCGAGAAATTCCTGTTGCATCTGAAAGCAGAAACTCGCCCGATTACAACGGTGTGTGTATCTTTCCCCTAGGCCATTGTAGTTATTGGTTTCGACTATCAGACTTGCGAAAATTTTGATAGTTTCTCAACCATTCCTTAAATTCACACTCCCATTTCTCGCGAACGGATTGACGAACTCGAGAAATTCCTGTTGCATCTGAAAGTAGAAACTCGCCCGATTACAAAGATATCTGTGTTTTTGCCCTAGGCCTTTGTAGTTATTGGTTTCGAGTATCAGACTTGCGAAAATTTTGATAGTTTCTCAACCATTCCTTAACGTCAAACTCCCATTTCTCCCGAACGGATTGACGAACTCGAGAAATTCCTGTTGCATCTGAAAACAGAAACTCGCCAAATTACAACGGTGTTTGTATTTTTCCCCTAGGCCATTGTAGTTATTGGTTTCGACTATCAGACTTGCGAAAATTTTGATAGTTTCTCAACCATTCCTTAAATTCACACTCCCATTTCTCGCGAACGGATTGACGAACTCGAGAAATTCCTGTTGCATCTGAAAGTAGAAACTCGCCCGATTACAAAGATATCTGTGTTTTTGCCCTAGGCCATTGTAGTTATTGGTTTCGAGTATCAGACTTGCGAAAATTTTGATGGTTTCTCAACCATTCCTTAAATTCAAACTCCCATTTCTCGCGAACGGATTATTAACTCCTGAAATTCCTGTTGCATCTGAAAGTAGATACTCGCCCGATTAGAATAGTGTGTGTACTTTTCCCCTAGGCCATTCCTGTTATTCGTTTCTAGCATCAGAATTGCGAAAATTTCGATGGTTTCTCAACCATTCCTTAATTTCAAACTCCCATATCTCGCGAACGGATAGACGAACTCGAGAAATTCCTGTTCCATCTGAGAGTGGAAACCTGCCCGATTACAAGGGTATGTGCATTTTTCCCCTAGGCCTTGGTAGTTATTGGTTTCGAGTATCAGACTTGCCAAAATTTTGATGGTTTCTCAACCATTCCTTAATTTCAAACTCCCGTATCTCGCGAACGGATTGACGAACTCGAGAAATTCCTGTTGCATCTGAAAGTAGGAACTCGCCCGATTACAACGGTGTGTGTAGTTTTCCCCTAGGCCATGCCAGTTATTGGTTTCGAGTATCAGACCACCGAAGATTTTGATGGTTTCTCAAGCATTCCTTAACTTCAAACTCACATACCTCGCGAACGGGTTGACGAACTCCAGAAATTCCTGTTGCATCTGAAAGTAGACACTCGCCCGATTAGAATGGTGTGTGTACTTTTCCCCTAGGCCTTTCCAGTTATTCGTTTCTAGCATCAGACTTGCGAAAATTTTGATGGTTTCTCAAGCATTCCTTAACTTCAAACTCCCATATCTCGCGAACGGAATGACGAACTCGAGAAATTCCTGTTGCACCTGAAAGTGGAATCTCGCCCGATTACAAAGGTATGTGTATTTTTCCCCTAGGCCTTTGTAGTTATTGGTTTCGAGTATCAGACTTTCGAAAATTTTGATGGTTTCTCAAGAATTCCTTAACTTCAAGCTCCCATATCTCGCGAACGGATTGACGAACTCGAGAAATTCCTGTTGCATCTGAAAGCAGAAACTCGCCCGATTACAACGGTGTGTGTACTTTTCCCCTAGGTCATTCCAGTTATTGGTTTCGAGTATCAGACGAGCGAAAATTTTGATGGTTTCTCAAGCATTCCTTAACTTCAAACTCCCATATCTCGCGAACGGAATGACGATCTCGAGAAATTCCTGTTGCATCTGAAAGTAGAAACTCGCCCGATTACAAAGATATGTGTGTTTTTGCCCTAGGCCTTTGTAGTTATTGGTTTCGTGTATCAGACTTGCGAAAATTTTGATGGTTTCTCAACAATTGCTTAACTTCATACTCCCATATCTCGCGAACGGATTGACGAACTCCAGAAATTCCTGTTGCATCTGAAAGTAGAAACTCGCCCGATTACAAAGATATGTGTGTTTTTGCCCTAGGCCTTTGTAGTTATTGGTTTCGAGTATCAGACCACCGAAGATTTTGATGGTTTCTCAAGCATTCCTTAACTTCAAACTCCCATATCTCGCGAACGGATTGACGAACTCGAGAAATTCCTGTTGCATCTGAAAGCAGAAACAGGCCCGATTACAACGGTATGTGTATTTTCCCCTAGGCCATTGTAGTTATTGGATTCTAGCATCAGAATTGCGAAAATTTTGATGGTTTCTCAACCATTCCTTAAATTCGAACTCCCATATCTCGCGAACGGGATTGACGAACTCGGGAAATTCCTGTTTCATCTGAAAGTGGAATCTCGCCCGATTTCAAAGGTGTGTGTATTTTTCCCCTAGGCCTTTGTAGTTATTGGTTTCGAGTATCATACTTTCGAAAATTTTGATGGTTTCTCAAGAATTCCTTAACTTCAAACTCCCATATCTCGCGACAGGATTGACTAACTCGAGAAATTCCTGTTGCATCTGAAAGTAGAATCTCGCCCGATTACAAAGATATGTGTGTTTTTCACCTAGGCCTTCGTAGTTATTGGTTTCGAGTATCAGACCACCGAAGATTTTGATGGTTTCTCAAGCATTCCTTAACTTCAAACTCCCATATCTCGGGAACGGATTGACGAAATCGAGAAATTCCTGTTGCATCTGAGAGTGGAAACCCGCCCGATTACAAAGGTATGTGCATTTTTCCCCTAGGCCTTTGTAGTTATTGGTTTCGAGTATCAGACCAGCGAAACTTTTGATGGTTTCTCAACCATTCCTTAACTTCAAACTCCCATATCTCGCGAACGCATTGACGAACTCGAGAAATTCCTGTTGCATCTGAAAGCAGAAACTCGCCCGATTACAATGGTGTATGTACTTTTCCCCTAGGCCATTCCAGAAATTGGTTTCTAGCATCAGAATTGCGAAAATTTTGATTGTTTCTCAACCATCTCTTAACTCCTAACTGCGATATTTCGCGAACGGATTGACGAATTTGAAAAATTTCTGTTGCATCTGAAAGTAGAAACTCTCCCGATTACAACGGTATGTGTATTTTTGCCCTTGGCCATACTACTTATTGGTTTCGAGTATCAGACGTGCGAGAATTTTGATGGTTTCTCAACCATTCCTAAACTTCAAACTCCCATATCTCGCGAACGGATTGACGAACCCGAGAAATTCCTGTTGCACCTGAAAGTAGAAACTCGCCCGATTACAACGGTGTGTGTGTTTTTCCCCTAGACCTTTGTACTTATTGGTTTCGAGTATCAGACCAGCGAAAGTTTTGATGGTTTCTCAACCATTCCTTAACTTCAATCTCCCATATCTCGCGAAAGCAGAAACAGGCCCGATTACAACGGTATGTGTATTTTCCCCTAGGCCATTGTAGTTATTCGATTCTAGCATCAGAATTGCGAAAATTTTGATGGTTTCTCAACCATTCCTTAAATTCGAACTCCCATATCTCGCGAACGGGATGACGAACTCGAGAAATTCCTGTTGCATCAGAAACTGGCAAATCGCCCGATTACAAAGGTATGTGCATTTTTCCCTTAGGCCTTTGTAGTTATTGGTTTCGAGTATCAGACTTGCGAAAATTTTGATGGTTTCTCAAGCATTCCTTAACTTCAAACTCCCATATCTCGTGAACGGATTGACGAACTCGGGAAATTCCTGTTGCATCTGAAAGTGGAATCTCGCCCGATTACAAAGGAGTGTGTATTTTTCCCCTAGGCCTTTGTAGTTATTGGTTTCGAGTATCAGACTTTCGAAAATTTTGATGGTTTCTCAAGAATTCCTTAACTTCAAACTCCCATATCTCGCGAACGGATTGACGAACTCGAGAAATTCCTGTTGCATCTGAAAGTAGAAACTCGCCCGATTACAAAGATATGTGTGTTTTTCACCTAGGCCTTCGTAGTTATTGGTTTCGAGTATCAGACGTGCGAGAACTTTGATTGTTTCTCAACCATTCCTAAACTTCAAACTCCCATATCTCGCGAACGGATTGACGAACCCGAGAAATTCCTGGTGCATCTGAAAGTAGAAACTCGCCCGATTACAACAGTATGTGTATTTTTCCCCTAGGCCTTTGTACTTATTGGTTTCGAGTATCAGACCAGCGAAAATTTTGATGGTTTCTCAACCATTCCTTAACTTCAGACTCCCATATCTCGCGAACGGATTGACGAACTCGAGAAATTCCTGTTGCATCTGAAAGCAGAAACTCGCCCCATTACAACGGTATGTGCATTTTTGCCCAGGGCCATAGTAGTAATTGGTTTCGAGTATCAGACTTGCGAAAATTTTGATGGTTTCTCAAGCATTCCTTAACTTCAAACTCACATATCTCGCGAACGGATTGACGAATTCGAGAAATTCCTGTTGCATCTGAAAGCAGAAACTCGCCAAATTACAACGGTATCTGCATTTTTGCCCTAGGCAACAGTAGTTATTGGTTTCGAGTATCAGACTTGCGAAAATTTTGAGAGTTTCTCAACCATTCCTTAACTTCAAACTCCCATATCTCGCGAACGGATTGACGAACTCGAGAAATTCCTGTTCCATCTGAAAGTAGAAACTCGCCCGATTACAATGGTGTGTGTACTTTCCCCTTAGACCATAGAAGTTATTGGTTTCGAGTCTCAGACCAGCGAAAATGTTGATGGTTTCTCAACCATTCCTTAACTTCAAACTCCCATATCTCGCGAACGGATTGACGGACTCGAGAAATTCCTGTTGCATCTGAAAGCAGAAACTCGCCCGATTACAACGGTATGTGTATTTTTGCCCTAGGCCATAGTAGTTATTGGTTTCGAGTATCAGACTTGCGAAAATTTTGATAGTTTCTCAACCATTCCTTAACTTCAGACTCCCATATCTCGCGAACGGATTGACGAACTCGAGAAATTCCTGTTGCATCTGAAAGCAGAAACTCGCCCCATTACAACGGTATGTGCATTTTTGCCCAGGGCCATAGTAGTAATTGGTTTCGAGTATCAGACTTGCGAAAATTTTGATGGTTTCTCAACCATTCCTTAACTTCGGACTCCCATATCTCGCGAACGGATTGACGAACTCGTGAAATTCCTGTTGCATCTGATAGTAGAAGCTCGCCCGATTACAATGGTATGTGTATTTTTCCCTTAGGCCATAGTAGTTATTGGTTTCGAGTCTCAGACCAGCGAAAATGTTGATGGTTTCTCAACCATTCCTTAACTTCAAACTCCCATATCTCGCGAACGGATTGACGGACTCGAGAAATTCCTGTTGCATCTGAAAGCAGAAACACGCCCGATTACAACGGTATGTGTATTTTTGCCCTTGGCCATAGTAGTTATTGGTTTCGAGTATCAGGCTTGCGAAAATTTTTATAGTTTCTCAACCGTTCCTTAACACCAAACACCGATATTTCGCGAACGGATTGACGAATCGGAAAAATTTCTGTTGCATCTGAGAGTAGAAACTCGCCCGACTACAACGGTGTGTGTACTTTTCCCCTAGGCCTTTCCAGTTATTGGTTTCGAGTATCAGACTTGCCAAAATTTTGATGGTTTCTCAACCATTCCTTAACTTCAAACTCCCATATCTCGCGAACGGATTGACGAACTCGAGAAATTCCGGTTGCATCTGAAAGTAGAAACTCGCCCGATTACAACGATATTTGTACTTTTCCCGTAGACCATTGTAGTTATTGGTTTCGAGTATCAGACTTGCGAATATTTTGATAGTTTCTCAACCATCTCTTAACTTCAAACTCCCATATCTCGCGAACGTATTGACGAACTCGAGGAATTCCGGTTGCATCTGAAAGTAGAAACTCGCCCGATTACAACGATATTTGTACTTTTCCCGTAGACCACTGTAGTTATTGGTTTCGAGTATCAGACCAGCGAAAATTTTGATGGTTTCTCAACCATTCCTTAAATTCAAACTCCCATATCTCGCGAACCGGTAGACTAATTCGAGAAACTCCTGTTGCATGTGAAAGTAGAAACTCGCCCGATTACAATGGTGTGTGTATTTTTCCCATAGGCCATTGTAGTCATTGGTTTCAAGTATCAGACTTGCGCAAATTTTGATGGTTTCTCAACCATTCCTTAACGTTCAAACTCCCATATCTCGCGAACGGATTGACGAACTCGAGAAATTCCTGTTCCATCTGAAGGTAGAAACTCGCCCGACTACAACGGTGTGTGTACTTTTCCCCTAGGCCATTCCAGTTATTGGTTTCGAGTATCAGACCAGCGAAAATTTTGATGGTTTCTCAACCATTCCTTAACTTCAGACTCCCATATCTCGCGAACGGATTGACGAACTCGAGAAATTCCTGTTGCATCTGAAAGCAGAAACTCGCCCCATTACAACGGTATGTGCATTTTTGCCCAGGGCCATAGTAGTAATTGGTTTCGAGTATCAGACTTGCGAAAATTTTGATGGTTTCTCAACCATCTCTTAACTCCTAACTCCCATATCTCGCGAACCGATTGACGAACTCGAGAAATTCCTGTTGCATCTGAAAGTAGAAACTCGCCCGATTACAACGATATTTGTACTTTTCCCGTAGACCATTGTAGTTATTGGTTTCGAGTATCAGACTTGCGAAAATTTTGATAGTTTCTCAACCATTCCTTAACACCAAACTCCGATATTTCGCGAACGGATTGACGAATCGGAAAAATTTCTGTTGCATCTGAGAGTAGAAACTCTCCCGATTACAACGGTATGTGTATTTTTCCCCTAGGCCATAGTAGTTATTGGTTTCGAGTATCAGACTTGCGAATATTTTGATAGTTTCTCAACCATCTCTTAACTTCAAACTCACATATCTCGCGAACGGATTGACGAACTCGAGAAATTCCTGTTCCATCTGAAAGTTGAAACTCGCCCGATTACATGGTGTGTGTACTTTTCCCCTAGGCCATTCCGGTTATTGGTTTCGAGTATCAGACTTGCGAAAATTTTGAAGGTTTCTCAACCATTCCTTAACTTCAGACTCCCATATCTCGCGAACGGATTGACGAACTCGAGAAATTCATGTTGCATCTGATAGTAGAAACTCGCCCGATTACGATGGTGTGTGTACTTTTCCCCTAGGCCATTCCAGTTATTGGTGTCGAGTATCAGACAAGCGAATATTTTGATTGTTTCTCAACCATCTCTTATCTTCAAACTCCGATGTTTCGCGAACGGATTGACGAATCCGAAAAATTTCTGTTGCATCTGAAAGCAGAAACTCGCCCGATTACAGCGGTATGTGTATTTTTGCCCTGGACCATAGTAGTTATTGGTTTCGAGTATCAGACATGCGAAAATTTTGATGGTTTCTCAACCATTCCTTAACTTCAGACTCCCATATCTCGCGAACGGATTGACGAACTCGAGAAATTCCTGTTGCATCTGAAAGCAGAAACTCGCCCCATTACAACGGTATGTGTATTTTTCCCCTAGGCCATAGTGGTTATTGGTTTCGAGTATCAGACTTGCGAATATTTTGATAGTTTCTCAACCATCTCTTAACTTCAAACTCACATATCTCGCGAACGGATTGACGAACTCGAGAAATTCCTGTTCCATCTGAAAGTAGAAACTCGCCCGATTACATGGTGTGTGTACTTTTCCCCTAGGCCATTCCGGTTATTGGTTTCGAGTATCAAACTCGCGAAAATTTTGATGGATTCTCAACCATTCCTTAACTTCAAACTCCCATATCTCGCGAACGGATTGACGAACCCCTCAAATTCCTGTTGCATCTGAAAGCAGAAACTCGCCCGATTACAGCGGTATGTGTATTTTTGCCCTGGACCATAGTAGTTATTGGTTTCGAGTATCAGACATGCGAAAATTTTAATGGTTTCTCAACCATTCCTTAACTTCAGCCTCCCATATCTTGCGAACGGATTCACGAACTCGAGATATTCCAGTTGCATCGGAAAATAGAAACTTACCCGATTACGATGGTGTGTGTACTTTTCCCCTAGGCCATTCCATTTATTCGTTTCTAGCATCAGAATTGGGAAAATTTTGATGGTTTCTCAACCATCTCTTAATTCCTAACACCGATGTTTCGCGAACGGATTGACGAACTCGAGAAATTCCTGTTGCATCTGATAGTAGAAACTCGCCCGATTACAGTGGTATGTGTATTTTTCCCCTAGGCCATAGTAGATATTGGTTTCGAGTATCAGACCAGCGAAAATTTTGATGGTTTCTCAACCATTCCTTAACTTCAGACTCCCATATCTCGGGAACAGATTGACGAACTGGTGAAATTCCTGTTGCATCTGAAAGTAGAAACTCGCCCGATTACAACGTGGTGTGTACTTTTCCCCTAAGTCATTCGAGTTATTCGTTTCTATCATCAGAATTGCGAAAATTTTGATGGTTTCCCAACCATCTCTTAAGTCCTAACTCCGATATTTCGCGAACGGATTGACGAATCCGAAAAATTTCTGTTGCATCTGAAAGTAGAAACTCGCCCGATTACAACGGTATGTATACTTTTGCCCTAGGCCATAGTAGTTATTGGTTTCGAGTATCAGACTTGCAAAAATTTTGATGGTTTCTCAACCATTCCTTATCTTCAAATTCCCAACTATCGCGAACGGATTGACGAACTCGAGAAATTCCTGTTGCATGTGAAAGTAGAAACTCGCCCGATTACAATGGTGTGTGTATTTTTCCCCTAGGCCACAGTAGTTATTGGTTTCGAGTATCAGACCAGCGAAAATTTTGATGGTTTCTCAACCATTCCTTAACTCCACACTCCGATATTTCGCGAACGGATTCACGAATCCGAAAAATTTCTGTTGTTCCAGAAGGTAGAAACTTTCCCAATTAAAGCAGTATGTGTATTTTTCCCCTAGGCCACGCACTAGGTTGTCGAACTCGAGAAATTCCTGTTGCATCTGAAAGCAGAAACTCGCCCCATTACAACGGTATGTGTATTTTTGCCCCCGGCCATAGTAGTTATTGGTTTCGAGTATGAGACTTGCGAAAATTTTGATGGTTTCTCAAGCATTCCTTAACTTCAAACTCCCGTATCTCGCGAACGGATTGACGAACTCGAGAAATTTCTGTTGCATCTGAAAGTAGAAACTCGCCCGATTACAACGGTATGTATACTTTTGCCCTAGGCCATAGTAGTTATTGGTTTCGAGTATCAGACTTGCAAAAATTTTGATGGTTTCTCAACCATTCCTTATCTTCAAATTCCCAACTATCGCGAACGGATTGACGAACTCGAGAAATTCCTGTTGCATGTGAAAGTAGAAACTCGCCCGATTACAATGGTGTGTGTATTTTTCCCCTAGGCCACAGTAGTTATTGGTTTCGAGTATCAGACCAGCGAAAATTTTGATGGTTTCTCAACCATTCCTTAACTCCACACTCCGATATTTCGCGAACGGATTCACGAATCCGAAAAATTTCTGTTGTTCCAGAAGGTAGAAACTTTCCCAATTAAAGCAGTATGTGTATTTTTCCCCTAGGCCACGCACTAGGTTGTCGAACTCGAGAAATTCCTGTTGCATCTGAAAGCAGAAACTCGCCCCATTACAACGGTATGTGTATTTTTGCCCCCGGCCATAGTAGTTATTGGTTTCGAGTATGAGACTTGCGAAAATTTTGATGGTTTCTCAAGCATTCCTTAACTTCAAACTCCCGTATCTCGCGAACGGATTGACGAACTCGAGAAATTCCGGTTGCATCTGAAAGCAGAAACTCGCCCGATTACAACGGTATGTGAATTTTCCCCTAGGCCATTCCAGTTATTCGTTTCTAGCATCAGAATTGCGAAAATTTTGATGGTTAATGAATTATCTCTTAACTCCAACCTCCGATATTTCGCGAACCGATTGACGAACTCGAGAAATTCCTGTTGCATGTGAAAGTAGAATCTCGCCCCATTACAATGGTGTGTGTACTTTTCCCCTAGGCCATTCCAGTTAATCGTTTCTAGCATCAGAATTGCGAAAATTTTGATGGTTTCCCAACTATCTCTTAACTACAAACTCCGATATTTCGCGAACCGATTGACGAATCCGAAAAATTTCCGTGTATCTGAAAGTACAATCTCTCCCGATTACAACAGTATGTGTATTTTTCCTCTAGGCCATAGCAGTTATTGGTTTCGAGTATCAGACCAGCGAAAATTTTGATGGTTTCTCAACCATTCCTTAACTTCAAACTCCCATATCTCGCGAACGGATTGACGAACTCGAGCAATTCCTGTTGCATGTGAAAGTAGAAACTCGCCCGATTACAATGGTGTGTGTATTTTTCCCGTATGCCATTCCAGTTATTCGTTTCTAGCATCAGCATTGCGAAAATTTTGATGGTTTCTCAACCATCTCTTAACTCCAAACTCCGATATTTCGCGAACGGTTTGACGAATCCGAAAAATTTCCGTGTATCTGAAAGTACAATCTATCCCGATTACAACAGTATGTGTATTTTTGCCCCCGGCCATAGTAGTTATTGGTTTCGAGTATGAGACTTGCGAAAATTTTGATGGTTTCTCAAGCATTCCTTAACTTCAAACTCCCGTATCTCGCGAACGGATTGACGAACTCGAGAAATTCCGGTTGCATCTGAAAGCAGAAACTCGCCCGATTACAACGGTATGTGTATTTTTCCCCTAGGCCATAGTAGATATTGGTTTCGAGTATCAGACTTGCGAAAATTTTGATGGTTTCTCAACCATTCCTTAACTTCAGACTCCCATATCTCGGGAACGGATTGACGAATCCGAAAAATTTCTGTTGCATCTGAAAGCAGAAACTCTCCCGATTACAACGGTATGTGTATTTTTAACCTTATGCATTATAGTTATTGGTTTCGAGTATCAGACTTGCGAAAGTTTTGATGGTTTCTCAACCATTCCTTAACTTCAAACTCCCATATCTCGCGAACGGATTGACGAACTCGAGGAATTCCTGTTGCATCTGATAGTAGAAACTCGCCCGATTACAATGGTGTGTGTACTTTTCCCCTAGGCCATAGTAGTTATTGGTTAAGAGTATCAGACTTGCAAAAATTTTGATGGTTTCTCAAGCATTCCTTAACTTCAAACTCCCGTATCTCGCGAACGGATTAACGAACTCGAGAAATTCCGCTGGCATCTGAAAGCAGAAACTCGCCCGATTACATCGGTGTGTGTACTTTTCCCATAAGCCATTCCAGTAATTAGTTTCTAGCATCAGAATTGCGAAAATTTTGATGGTTTCTCAACTATCTCTTAACTCCAAACTCCGATATTTCGCGAACGGATTGACGAACTCCAGAAATTCCTGTTGCATCTGAAAGGAGAAACTCGCACGACTACAAAGGTGTGTGTACTTTTCCCCTAGGCTATTCCAGTTATTCGTCTCTAGCATCAGAATTGCGAAAATTTTGATGGTTTCCCAACTATCACTTAACTCCAAACTCCGATATTTCGCGAACCGATTGACGAGCTCGAGCAATTCCTGTTGCACGTGAAAGCAAAAACATGCCCGATTACAATGGTGTGTGTATTTTCCCGTATGCCATTCCAGTTATTCGTTTCTAGCATCAGCATTGCGAAAATTTTGATGGTTTCTCAACCATCTCTTAACTCCAAACTCCGATATTTCGCGAACGGTTTGACGAATCCGAAAAATTTCCGTGCATCTGAAAGTACAATCTCTCCCGATTACAACCGTATGTGTATTTTTAACCTTATGCATTGTAGTTATTGGTTTCGAGTATCAGACCAGCGAAAATTTGGATGGTTTCTCAACCATTCCTTAACTTCAAACTCCCATATCTCGCGAACGGTTTGACGAACTCGAGAAATTCCTGTTGCATCTGAAAGGTGAAACTCGCCCGACTATAATGAGATGTCTACTTTTCCCCTAGGCGATTCCAGTTACTGGTTTCGGGTATCAGACTTGTGAAAATTTTGATGGTTTCTCAACCATTCCTTAACTTCAAACTTCCATATCTCGCGAACGGATTGACGGACTCCAGAAATTCCTGTTGCATCTGAAAGCAGAAACTCGCCCGATTACAGTGGTATGTGTATTTTTCCCCTAGGCCATAGTAGATATTGGTTTCGGGTATCAGACTTGCGAAAATTTTGATGGTTTCTCAACCATTCCTTAACTTCAGACTCCCATATCTCGGGAACGGATTGACGAATCCGAAAAATTTCTGTTGCATCTGAAAGCAGAAACTCTCCCGATTACAACGGTATGTGTATTTTTAACCTTATGCATTATAGTTATTGGTTTCGAGTATCAGACTTGCGAAAGTTTTGATGGTTTCTCAACCATTCCTTAACTTCAAACTCCCATATCTCGCGAACGGATTGACGAACTCGAGGAATTCCTGTTGCATCTGATAGTAGAAACTCGCCCGATTACAATGGTGTGTGTACTTTTCCCCTAGGCCATAGTAGTTATTGGTTAAGAGTATCAGACTTGCAAAAATTTTGATGGTTTCTCAAGCATTCCTTAACTTCAAACTCCCGTATCTCGCGAACGGATTAACGAACTCGAGAAATTCCGCTGGCATCTGAAAGCAGAAACTCGCCCGATTACATCGGTGTGTGTACTTTTCCCATAAGCCATTCCAGTAATTAGTTTCTAGCATCAGAATTGCGAAAATTTTGATGGTTTCTCAACTATCTCTTAACTCCAAACTCCGATATTTCGCGAACGGATTGACGAACTCCAGAAATTCCTGTTGCATCTGAAAGGAGAAACTCGCACGACTACAAAGGTGTGTGTACTTTTCCCCTAGGCTATTCCAGTTATTCGTCTCTAGCATCAGAATTGCGAAAATTTTGATGGTTTCCCAACTATCACTTAACTCCAAACTCCGATATTTCGCGAACCGATTGACGAGCTCGAGCAATTCCTGTTGCACGTGAAAGTAAAAACTCGCCCGATTACAATGGTGTGTGTATTTTTCCCGTATGCCATTCCAGTTATTCGTTTCTAGCATCAGCATTGCGAAAATTTTGATGGTTTCTCAACCATCTCTTAACTCCAAACTCCGATATTTCGCGAACGGTTTGACGAATCCGAAAAATTTCCGTGCATCTGAAAGTACAATCTCTCCCGATTACAACGGTATGTGTATTTTTAACCTTATGCATTGTAGTTATTGGTTTCGAGTATCAGACCAGCGAAAATTTTGATGGTTTCTCAACCATTCCTTGACTTCAAACTCCCATATCTCGCGAACGGTTTGACGAACTCGAGAAATTCCTGTTGCATCTGAAAGGTGAAACTCGCCCGACTATAATGAGATGTCTACTTTTCCCCTAGGCGATTCCAGTTATTGGTTTCGGGTATCAGACTTGTGAAAATTTTGATGGTTTCTCAACCATTCCTTAACTTCAAACTTCCATATCTCGCGAACGGATTGACGGACTCCAGAAATTCCTGTTGCATCTGAAAGCAGAAACTCGCCCGATTACAGTGGTATGTGTATTTTTCCCCTAGGCCATAGTAGATATTGGTTTCGAGTATCAGACTTGCGAAAATTTTGATGGTTTCTCAACCATTCCTTAACTTCAGACTCCCATATGTCGGGAACAGATTGACGAACTGGTGAAATTCCTGTTGCATCTGAAAGTAGAAACTCGCCCGATTACAATGTTGTGTGTACTTTTCCCCTAAGTCATTCGAGTTATTCGTTTCTATCATCAGAATTGCGAAAATTTTGATGGTTTCCCAACCATCTCTTAACTCCTAACTCCGATATTTCGCGAACGGATTGACGAATCCGAAAAATTTCTGTTGCATCTGAAAGTAGAAACTCGCCCGATTACAGCGGTATGTGTACTTTTGCCCTAGGCCATAGTAGTTATTGGATTCGAGTATCAGACTTGCAAAAATTTTGATGGTTTCTTAACCATTCCTTATCTTCAAACTCCCAACTCTCGCGAACGGATTGACGAACGCGAGAAATTCTTGTTGCATGTGAAAGTAGAAACTCGCCCGATTACAATGGTGTGTGTACTTTTCACCTAGGCCATTCCAGTTATTGGTTTCGAGTATCAGACCAGCGAATATTTTGATGGTTTCTCAAGCATTCTTTAACTTCAAACTCCCGTATCTCGCGAACGGATTGACGAACTCGAGCAATTCCGGTTGCATCTGATAGCAGAAACTCGCCCGATTACAACGGTATGTGAATTTTCCCCTAGGCCATTCCAGTTATTCGTTTCTAGCATCAGAATTGCGAAAATTTTGATGGTTTCTGAACTATCTCTTAACTCCAACCTCCGATATTTCGCGAACCGATTGACGAACTCGAGAAATTCCTGTTGCATGTGAAAGTAGAAACTCGCCCCATTACAATGGTGTTTACTTTTCCCCTAGGCCATTCCAGTAATTCGTTTCTAGCATCAGACTTGCGAAAATTTTGATGGATTCTCAACCATCTCTTAACTCCAAACTCCGATATTTCGCGAACGGTTTCACGAATCCGAATAATTACCGTGTATCTGAAAGTTCAAACTCTCCCAATTACATAGGTATGTGTATTTTTACCCTAGGCCATTGTAGTTATTGGTTTCGAGTATCAGACTTGTGAAAATTTTGATGGTTTCTCAACCATCTCTTAACTCCTAATTCCGATATTTCGCGAACGGATTGACGAATCCGAAAAATTTCTGTTGCATCTAAAAGTAGAAACTCTCCCGAGTACAACGGTATGTTTATTTTTCCCCTAGCCCGTTGTAGTTATTGGTTTCGAGTATCAGACTTACGAAAATTTTTATGGTTTCTCAACCATTCCTTAACTCCGAACTCCGATATTTCACGAACGAATTGACGAATCCGAAAAATTTCTGTTGAACCTGAAAGTAGAAACACTCCCCATTAGAACAGTATGTGTATTTTTCCCCTAGGCCATAGTAGATATTGGTTTCGAGTATCAGACCAGCGAAAATTTTGAAGGTTTCTCAACCATTCCTTAACTTCAAACTCCCATATCTCGCGAACGGATTGACGGACTCCAGAAATTCCTGTTGCATCTGAAAGCAGAAACTCGCCCGATTACAACGGTGTGTGTATTTTTGCCCTAGGCCATAGTAGTTATTGGTTTCGAGTATCAGACTTGCGAAAATTTTGAAGGTTTCTCAACCATTCCTTAACTTCAAACTCCCATATCTCGCGAACGGATTGACGAACTCCAGAAATTCCTGTTGCATCTGAAAGTAGAAACTCGCCCGATTACAACGGTATGTGTACTTTTGCCCTAGGCCATAGTAGTTATTGTTTTCGAGTATCAGACTTGCAAAAATTTTGATGGTTTCTTAACCATTCCTTATCTTCAAACTCCCAACTCTCGCGAACGGATTGACGAACTCGGGCAATACCGGTTGCATCTGAAAGCAGAAGCTCGCCCGATTACAACGGTATGTGAATTTTCCCCTAGGCCATTCCAGTTATTCGTTTCTAGCATCAGAATTGCGAAAATTTTGATGGTTTCTGAACTATCTCTTAACTCCGACCTCCAATATTTCGCGAACCGATTGACGAACTCGAGAAATTCCTGTTGCATGTGAAAGTAGAAACTCGCCCCATTACAATGGTGTGTGTACTTTTCCCCTAGGACATTCCAGTTAATCGTTTCTAGCATCAGAATTGCGAAAATTTTGATGGTTTCTCAACTATCTCTTAACTCCAAACTCCGATATTTCGCGAACGGATTGACGAATCCGAAAAATTTCTGTTGCATCTGAAAGTAGAAACTCGCCCGATTACAACGGTATGTGTATTTTTCCCCTAGGCCATTGTAGTTATTGGTTTCTAGCATCAGAATTGCGAAAATTTTGATGGTTTCTCAAGCATTCCTTAACTTCAAACTCCCATATCTCGCGAACGGATTGACTAACTCGAGAAATTCCTGTTGCATCTGAAGGCAGAAACTCGCCCGATTACAATGGTGTGTGTATTTTTCCCCTAGGTCATTGTAGTTATTGGTTTCGAGTACCAGACTTGCGAAAATTTTGATGGTTTCTCAAGCATTCCTTAACTTCAAACTCCCATATCTCGCGAACGGAATGACGAACTCGAGAAATTCCTGTTGCATCTGAAAGCAGATACTCGCCCGATTACAACGGTATGTGTATTTTTCCCCTAGGCCATTGTAGTTATTGGTTTCTAGCATCAGAATTGCGAAAATTTTGATGGTTTCTCAAGCATTCCTTAACTTCAAACTCCCATATCTCGCGAACGGATTGACTAACTCGAGAAATTCCTGTTGCATCTGAAGGCAGAAACTCGCCCGATTACAATGGTGTGTGTATTTTTCCCCTAGGTCATTGTAGTTATTGGTTTCGAGTACCAGACTTGCGAAAATTTTGATGGTTTCTCAACTATTCCTTAACTTCAAACTCCTATATCTCGCGAACGGATTGACGAACTCGAGAAATTCCTGTTGCATCTGAAAGCAGAAACACGCCCGATTACAACGGTATGTGTATTTTTGCCCTAGGCCATCGTAGTTATTGGTTTCGCGTATCAGACTTGCGAAAATTTTGATGGTTTCTCAACCATTCGTTAAATTCAAACTCCCATATCTCGCGAACGGATTGACGAACTCGAGAAATTCCTCTTGCATCTGAAAGTAAAAACTTGCCCGATTACAATGGTGTGTGTACTTTTCCCCTAGGCCGTTCCAGTTATTGGTTTCGAGTATCAGACTTGCGAAAATTTTGTGGTTTCTCAACCATTCCTTAACTTCAGACTACCATATCTCGCGAACGGATTGACCAACTCGAGAAATTCCAGTTTTATCTGAAAGCAGAAACTCTCCCGATTACTATGGTGTGTGTACTTTTCCCCTAGGCCATTCCAGTTATCGGTTTCGTGTATCAGACTTGCGAAAATTTTGATGGTTTCTCAACCATTCCTTAACTTCAAACTCCCATATCTCGCGAACGGATTGACTAACTCGAGAAATTCCTGTTGCATCTGAAAGTAGAAACTCGCCCGATTACAATGGTGTGTGTACTTTTCCCCTAGGCCTCTCCAGTTATTGGTTTCGAGTATCAGACTTGCGAAAATTTTGATGGTTAATCAACCGTTGCTTAATTTCAAACTCCCATTACTCGCGAACGGATTGACTAACTCGAGAAATTCCTGTTGCATCTGAAAGTAGAAACTCGCCCGATCACAATGGTGTGGGTACTTTCCCCCTAGGGCGTTCCAGTTATTGGTTTCGAGTATCAGACTTGCGAAAATTTTGATGGTGTCTCAACCATTCCTTAACTTCAGACTACCATATCTCGCGAACGGATTGACCAACTCGAGAAATTCCAGTTTTATCTGAAAGCAGAAACTCTCCCGATTACTATGGTGTGTGTACTTTTCCCCTAGGCCATTCCAGTTATCGGTTTCGTGTATCAGACTTGCGAAAATTTTGTGGTTTCTCAACCATTCCTTAACTTCAGACTACCATATCTCGCGAACGGATTGACGAACTCGAGAAATTCCAGTTTTATCTGAAAGCAGAAACTCGCCCGATTACAATGGTGTGTGTACTTTTCCCCTAGGTCGTTCCAGTTATTGGTTTCGAGTGTCAGACTTGCGAAAATTTTGTGGTTTCTCAACCATTCCTTAACTTCAGACTACCATATCTCGCGAACGGATTGACCAACTCGAGAAATTCCTGTTGCATCTGAAAGCAGAAACTCGCCCAATTACAACGGTATGTGTATTTTTGCCCTAGGTATCGTAGTTATTGGTTTCGAGTATCAGACTTGCGAAAATTTTGATGGTTTATCAACCATTCCTTAACTTCAAGCTCCCATATCTCGCGAAAGGATTGACGAACTCGAGAAGTTCCTGTTGCATCTGAAAGTAGACACCCTCCCGATTACAACGGTATGCGTATTTTTCCCCTATGCCATTGTAGTTATTGGTTTCGAGTGTCAGACTTGCGAAAATTTGGAAGGTTTCTCAACCATTCCTTAGCTTCAAACTCCCATATCTCGCGAACGGATTGACGAA